>NC_060180.1:51578735-51693525 GCF_021184085.1 Oncorhynchus gorbuscha | reverse complement strand
AGATTATTCTGGGCAGTCATTCATTTTGATTTTGGGCTGAGTCCGACACCCGATTCCGGGCCGATTCAAGCAGTTCCGGCCCCCCTGAAGAGGGCCGCTTCTGGGCCGATTCCTCATTGCTAGCTGGGTTAAGTCTGATTTGGATATAGTTGGCTGTTTTTGCTGCATAACATGTAGAAGTTGTCCCTTTTCAGTGTTAGAAGAAGTGACTGCTAAATGCTAAGCCCCAATCGTATAATATGCTTGACATAGCAGCATACAGAATAGTTGACGGTATTCAAAGGTGTTTTTTTTACCTGTAATGTAATTGATTGGTAATGATGTCATGAACATGTCTTGGGGATAACATCCATGAAACCATTATACTCCAATTTTACCTCGACATTGAGTGAAATACATACACAGTTGAAGTCGGAAGTTTACATATACCTTAGCCAAATACATTTAAACTCAGTTTTTCACAATTCCTGACATTTAATCCCAGTAACAATCCCCTGTCTTAGGTCAGTTGGGATCACCACTTTCCTTTAAGAATGTGAAATGTCAGAATAATAGTAGAGAGTATGATTTATTTCAGCTTTTATTTCTTTCATCACATTTCCAGTGGGTCAGAAGTTTACATACACTCAATTAGTATTTGGTAGAATTGCCTTTAAATTGTTTAACAAGGTCAAATGTTTCGGGTAGCCTTCCACAAGCTTCTCACAATAAGTTGGGGGAATTTTGGCCCATTCCTCCTGACAGAGCTGGTGTAACTGAGTCAGGTTTGTAGGCCTCCTTGCTCGCACAAGCTTTTTCAGTTCTGCCAGCAAATCAAATTTTCTACAGGATTGAGGTTAGGGCTTTGTGATGGCCACTCCAATACATTGACTTTGTTGTTCTTAAGCCATTTTGCCACAACTTTGGAAGTATGCTTGGGGTCATTGTCCATTTGGAAGACCCATTTGCGACCAAGCTTTAAGCTTTTCTGTCCTCATGATGCCATCTATTTTGTGAAGTGCACTAGGCCCTCATGCAGCAAAGCACCCCCACAACATGATTCTGCCACCCGCATGCTTCACAATTGGGGTCATGTTCTTTGGCTTGCAAGCCTCCCCCTTTTTCCTCCAAACATAACGATGGTCATTAATGCCAAACAGTTCTATTTTTGTTTCATCAGACCAGAGGACATTTCTCCAAAACGTACGATCTTTGTCCCCATGTGCAGTTTCAAACCGTAGTCTGGCTTTTAATGCCGATTTTGGAGCAGTGGCTTCTTCCTTGCTGAGCGGACTTTCAGGTTATGTCGATATAGGACCCATTTTACTGTGGATATAGATACTTTTGTACCGGTTTCCTCCAGCATCTTCACAAGGTCCTTTGCTGTTGTTCTGGGATTGATTTGCACTTTTCGCACCGAAGTACGTTCATCTCTAGGAGACAGAACGCGTCTCTTTCCTGAGCGGTATGGCGGCTGAGTGGTCCCATGGTGTTTATACTTGTATACTGTTGTTTGTATAGGTCAACATGGTACCTTCAGACGTTTGGAAATTGCTGCCAAGGATGAACCAGACTTGTGGAGGTCTACAATTTTTTTTCTGAGGTCTTGGCTGATTTCTTTAGATTTTCCCATGATGTCAAGCAAAGAGGCACTGAGTTTGAAGGTAGCCCTTGAAATACATTTGACTCAAATTATGTAAATTAGCTTATCAGAAGTTTCTAAAGCCATGACATAATTTTCTGGAATTTTCCAAGCTGTTTAAAGGCACAGTCAACTTAGTGTATGTAAACTTCTGACCCACTGGAATTGTGATACAACAAATTATAAGTTAAATAATCTGTCTGTAAACAATTATAATTTAAAACAATTTATAATATTACTTGTGTCATGCACAAAGTAGATGTCCTAACCGACTTGCCAAAACTATAGTTTGTTAACAAGAAATTTGTGGAGTGGTTGAAAAATGAGTTTTAATGACTCCAACCTAAGTGTATGTAAACTTCCGAGTTCAATTGTATAAACAATAGCCTAAATATAGACACATTTTGCTGGAGGCCAATGAGTAGACTTGGGATCTTTCCCCCATGGCTCTTTCCCTTATGAATTTCCATTGCAATTCCACTGTTTTGGTCGAGTTCGATTGACCTCTTAACCACATCTATTGCGAGTGTACCCGTGACTTTAACAGTGAAATTGGCAGGGTCAGAGGTTCCAAGTTCTAGTCATTCTATTTCTATGTGTGCTGCTGCTGCATTGTTGGGGGTGTTTTTTTGCCTAGGCAACCGAAGACTCGTTTGTTTCAGCAAGGAGCAACAAAGTTGCATCACTTTGTTAAGAGTCCATGTTATGGCCGAAACAGACTCGACCGCACGACTGCCCGGCCATCCCATCTACAGTCAGCTGTTCGTTCCACACAACAACATTCCGTTTTTTGAAAACCATTCCCATCATTATCATATTTCCCAGCATGCTTTCTTACAGGTAGATTTTTCAGAATTGTTTGTTTCAATACCTGTTTTTGCATGTAATTTGATTGGTTGATTGACCTTATGCTACACAAACATAAATAACATACATTTTTCTTTACTAATCCAATCTGTTAGTAGTTGGACTTATTGCGCTCGTTACTGAAATGGCTGTTTAAAGTTGATATGATTTAAGTAGTTTCATTAAGGAATCTTCCTTACCCCGACAGTCATTCTGGATGCAGGTTGTGGGTGATTAAAAAGTTCCAATTTATCGCTATCCTCACTCTGCCTAGATTCCAATAGGAATTACACACCACTTTGCAAGGCAACATAACGTGACTTGCAAAGTGATGTGGCCTGTAAACCAGTAGTTTCAGACCACCATGTTAGGGTGTAACTAGGCCCTTAAAGAATGGCCTGATGATATATGTAATGTATTGCCATAAATAATTTTATTTTAAAGATAATATATTCACTTAGACATTAAAACCATTGAATACAACAACCATGACTCTGTCGCTAAGAAATACAGTCATGGGTGGTAACTACAGTTCACTTAAAAGGCAAGGCACTCTGGGAAAAATGCAAATAAGGTAGAATTAGGGATGCACAATATATCGGTAAGCATATCGGAATCGAATTATATTAGCTAAACATACCAACATCGGCCCGATGTCTAGTTTAACGACGATGTGCAAAACCAATGTCAAAGCTGACGTGCATACCTATATAACGTAGGTAGATGACGTAATGACGCCACAGAAAAATATAGCGCTACACGTGCAACACAGCATTCCTAACCTAGAACACAATGTGTGCTGTGTGGATCGAGCAGTCAACAAGTCGAGCAGTTATTTGAAAGAGTAAGAACATTTCAGCGAGACAACTCAAAGACAAAATCCATTAACGCCAAGATAATGGAATTTATTGCCTTTGACAATCAACCGTTCTCTGTCGTGGATTATGTTGGCTTTCGCCGACTGGTCGAGCACCTCGAGCCCTGGTACACACTACCAAGTAGGCGCTATTTTGCAGATGGTGCCCTACCGGAGTTACACAGTATTGTTGAAACTCACATCCATGAGCTACTTGCTATGGGCATCACTGCTATTAACTTCACGACTGACATTTGGACCAGAGATGTCAGCCCCATGAGCATGCTGAGTCTGACAGCAGTTAGTCGATGAGGATTCGTACTGATGAAAGCTGTATTTCATGCTCAAGAATGTGCTGGTTCTCATACCGCTGCTACCATTTCAATGGCATTCGAGAACATGTTTGAAACTTGGAAACATGAACACACACCTACCTCCATTCAAACAACTGACTGGAGAAATAAGCTCATCAACTGCGTCTGCATCAGACATGATACCATCTGTCATGGCATTGAAACAGTGAACAAGCGATTCGGTGGCATTTTCTCTGAGCCTCTTTACTGTGTCGCCACCATGTTCGATGCTAGGTATAAGGACCGCTACTTTGATGCAGACAAGAAAACTGGGTTTACGTGAAATGTAAGACACAGCTGAGCTGGACAAAATGGAAATGGACACTGTGTGTGTGTGTGTGTGTGTGTGTGTGTGTGTGTGTGTGTGTGTGTGTGTGTGTGTGTGTGTGTGTGTGTGTGTGTGTGTGTGTGTGTGTGTGTGTGTGTGTGTGTGTGTGTGTGTGTGTGTGTGTGTGTGTGTGGGACAAAAATGTCATATCGGTACATCCCTAGATAGAATATATTCTCAAATTGAACTGTATATATATTCTCAAATTAAACTGTATACTCAACATAAAATTCTATGTTGTTTCAGCTATATTCCCAAATGTTGAACAAACTCACAATCCTATTGCAGCTTGATGCATTACAGTTTTTTACAGTGTGTATTCATGTCAGAGAGACCTGGCTCTATCAGTGCGAAATGTTTTTGAGATTACAGCATCTGACACTCTTTCTTTCTTTCTTTCTTTCTTTCTTTCTCTCTTTCTTTCTTTCTTTCTTTCTTTTTTCTTTCTTTCTTTCTTTCTCTCTGCTGATGAGTGGAAACAGAGTGGCAGATGTTGAGCGACTGATGCCCAATCAAACTCTGCTTTCCGCACTACACTCCGCAGAGGGGTACAACAGAGGGGGTACATTTGGCTGCTCCGGCAAAGCTCATACATGCTTTTTAAATCTCCCTTATACAACCCCAGTCCTACAGTCCAAAAGTCCACATCATCCCAACATTTAACAATAGTTTTGGGGTTGATTTATGGTTAGAAAGCATCTGGATCTGTTGATAGATGTATTAGGTTTCTGAAACCCCACCGATCATCTCTGGCTAATGGCTGCACGTTCCCATTCCGCCATGACATCAAACTAAAACGTATCAACCTCTGCAGTCCTCTGGGGCTTGGATGGGCAAGAATGGACTCTATAAACCCCTCTGTCAGGATGAATGGCCGATGGCACCAAATGACACTCGGAAACATGGACATTTTTCGGAAATGAGAGTTGCAGTTGGTTGACTGCGGGTAGTGATGAGAGTTTTTTTTTAAATATATATTTTTCCCAATTTCCCGAGAGCCCTGGTCAAAAGTAGTGCACTATTTATGGAAAAGTATTCCATTTGGGATGCACCCAGGTCTCCAATGTCAGCTCGGCGCAGGAGAAACAGGTTCTCCCTTCCATCCTGTACAGGCATGTCACCCTGATGGAGATTAATGACTTCCCAACTGTCCCTGTTCCCCTCATCCCCGAACAGAGGGGGAAAGGGAGAGGAAGAGATGAAGGGGAGCAGACAGACCATATGCCCACAGCAGCACAGTATCCTAGCAACACCTCCCCGCTCAACCCCCTTAGCCTGATTTTGGTAGTACCCTCACCAGGACTGACCCAGTCAAATTTGTTCTACATTATTACAACAAACACCTGCCCTTAGACAAGACCACCTGGTTCCCAGTACTCCTTAGACGACCCCGTCCGTGGTGTTTGGACTGGCCCGGGTGAATTCTTCCTGTCCCCCACCCTCCAATAACCTGCCTCTAACTCCCTCATGATGCGTCTTCCAGGTGCTCTCATCCATCCTCTACCCCTCCTCCTACTGTATGAAAACCCAAAGCAAAGGTAGTAATTAGAAGTGATATCATCTTCTGCACATCTATCACCCAAGTGTTTCATTTGCCATACTGTAATAATTTTGCCACTATGGCCTATTTATTGCCTCACCCTCCCTTATCCTACCTCATTTGCACACAATGTATATAGACTTTCTCTATTGTATTATTGACTGTATGTTTGTCTGTTCCATGTGTAACTCTGTGTTGTTGTTTGTGTCGCACTGCTTTGCTTTATCTTGGCCAGGTCGCAGTTGTAAATGAGAACTTGTTCTCAACTAGCCTACCTGGTTAAATAAAGGTGAAATAAAAAATAAAATAAAAATAAGTAAGAGTGGAGTTCGGTGTCTTTAAATAAACTCTGAACCTTTTGTGAACCAGACTTTAAAAAATACCAAAAAAACATTGGCCAATGTTAAGCTTAACCCATTATTGTTGCAATTGTGTTAACTGTAGGCCTGGACAAGCTGTGTGACCTGTGTTGTATTTTAGCAGAGTACATTTTGGCCAGACTCCCCTCCACCCCCTCAGCTAGACTACTCCCTGCGGTTAAGTGTGTCAATTCAGAAGGAAGTTGGCAGTCGTCAGCCATCCAGGGCGCCACTATCCAATCGCTCATTATTTACTGAAAGTCCCACAAATAAACACAGGTGTACCTCATCCACACGTGGGTAGACACAGGGCCTAAACATTATGTCTACTGTATGTGGCACTGTCTGTCTGGCTCAGAGACCTTATTATCCAATCAAAATAAAGGCCCTTTTAAACAGCTGTAATTACTCTCGCCACAAAAGACAGGAAATAGTACATTTATCCAGGTGAAAGAAGGAGGACAAAAAAGGCACAAAGACCGGACAACACAACACAAACTTAAGAGCAGGGAACAAGGTGAATCTGAAGGAGTTGGGGTATGTGGGAGGCTAATGATCACGACCGAATGTGAGCCATCCCAACCCAGATGAATTACAAACAATTGAGACCTTGTTATAGTTTTTGTTTTGGGGAAGGTATATATTCGGCACATGCACCGGTGATTCCAGACTCAACAACGGCCAGTGACCCATACCTATTTAGAGCTTTGAGACTGTCTCCAAAATAACAGGAAGCATGCGAGTGGCTGATGGACATGTTTTCCACACCACTCTCATGTGTCTAAATGTCACTAGGTTAATTAACTTCCCACTTCTCTCTGTTTTTAGAGGAGAGGAAAACATCAACATGCAGATTGAATTACCTCAGAATAAGACACACAATGGCACAATGTTCCCTACTTATGGCTGGTGACACTATACTACCTCTGCTAGTTAATAATCCACATTCATTCCAAAACCTTTTAGAACATTCAGTATCTACCTTTGATCTACAGAGGAACACTAACCCGGTTTGGAATATACATTATGGTGATCTTTATAGACAACTTTATTGCTCAGTATATACAGTGCAGTCATAAAGTATTCCGACCACTTGACTTTTTCCACATTTTGTTACATTTACAGCCTTATTGTAAAATTGATTAAATATTTTTTCCCCTCTTCTATCTACACACAATACCCCATAATGACAAAGCAAAAACAGGTTTTTTAGGAAATTTTGCAAATGTATAAAAAAATGGAAACTGAAATATCACATTTACATTGGTATTTTGACCCTTTACTCAGTTCTTTGTTGAAGCACCTTTGGCATTGATTACAACCATCACTCCTGTGTTCCAAAGGCATGTTGTGTTAGCTAATCCAAGTTTATAATTTTAAAAGGCTAATTGATCATTAGAAACCCTTTTGCAATTATGTTAGCACAGCTGAAAACTGTTGTTCTGATAAAAGAAACCATGTGGCATGGAATCGGTACATCGAAAATCTCTTCCCGTTTATTTTGCAACCTGTCTGGCGTAGCTGTCAACATTTTTGTCCTCAAACGAAACTGGTATTAGTTTCTATTTAAGCAAATTCCTTTCAGCCAATTTGTATCTTTAATATATGGCAGGCAAACAAGTTCTCTACCTTTTCCCTTTTCCACTTGCCTCCTCCATTTTTGTGCTAATGCTGTAATCAGTTGGTTGTACATTTGGATTGAGCAGATATTCCCATATATTTTCAATAGCTGCATGTGACATAACTCCTCCATTTATTTTCATTGAATATATCATTCATAAATATAATAAACATTTTAAACATTTTTATTAATCAGTATATTTGAGTTTAACCAAAACATTTGTTGTCATATTTGTTCCATCTTTTCTGCAGGAGAAAACTGAAATTGTAAACAGCTTTGTATTGCTTGATTCTTAAAAATACATTTAAAAAAATGATTTAGTCGGAAATGAGAAGCTGTAATCTGTATAAAGGCAAAAAAGCCATTATTGAACAAAGGATGAGCCTTAATAATCTTCTGGAGAACCATTTTGGGTTTAAGTATAACTTATGTATGAGTGAAGCTTTCAGTGAGAGGTTTAAAGCTTTAATATTTCATAATTTTAGCCCCCAAACTCATATTCATTATATAAATAGGCACGTTTAATTTTGTCTGGCTTAACATTCCAAATAAATTAAATATTTATGCTCATATGATTTAAAAACGAGTTGTCTGGAGTAGGCAGTGCCATTAGTAAGTAAGTTAACTGTGATAGGAGAAAATAGTTAATCAATCTGATTTTTCCATAAATAGAGAAGTTTTTACCTCTTCATGGTTGCAGAATCTTATCTATTTTTGTTCATTTATAAGTTTGTTTATATTTTTAAAGATGTGAATACCAAGTATGTCTACTTCACCATCCGTCCATTTTATTGGTAAACTACAAGGTAGTGTAAACACTGTATTTTTAACGATCCAATACATAATATGGTACACTTGTCATAATTAGGTTTTAGTCCAGAGAGGCTAGAAAAGTGATCAAGATCTTCAATGAGACTGTGCAGGGATCCAGATTGTGGACTTAGGAAAACACTTGAGTCATCGGCACATTGACACATTTGTTTTTATCCCCTGGATTTCTAACCCCTTGATGTTCTTCTTCAATCTAATTTTAATAGCTAGCATTTCAATGGCCATAATAAATAAATATGCAGACAACGGACAGCCTTGTTTTACTCCTCTTAAAAGCTCAATACTTTCTGAGAAGTAAGCATTATTTACTATTTTACATCTGGGGTTGCTGTACATAACTTTAAACCATTGTATAAGAGATTCACCAAAATTAAAGTAAACCAGGCAGTTATATATAAATTATAGTCGTACATTATCAAATGCATTTTCAAAATCTGCTATGAAGACGAGGGGTGGTATCTTTGATGTTTCATAATGGTCAATTGTTTCAAGTAATTGTCGTATATTATATCCAATATATCGTCCGTGTAAAAAACCTGTCTGATCTGGATGAACAATATCTGGTAAAACCTGTTTTATTCTATGTGCTATGCATTTCACCAGAATTTTCGCAAGTGTAAGAGGCCTCCAGTTTTTTTTAAATGGACTGGATCTTTATACTTACCATGTTTTAGTAGTAATGAAATCAGAATTTCATGTTGAGTACCTGAAAGTCTACCATTTTTGTAGGAGTAAATAATTTGAGTACATCAAAAAAGGTCTGATTATACCTCTAATGGCATACCATCAAGCCCTGGTGTTTTTCCAGACTGAAAAAATGTTATTGCCTCAAAAAGTTAATTTTATAATTATTATTATTAGGAAATAAATCCTTACAGTTAACATCAATCAGGGGAAATGGAGGAGAATGAAAATAAAACATGCTTAAACTATTTTGATTCCTCAAAATGTAATCTGGTGAATCATGGATGACTCCATCATTTGTAATGAGTTTCTGTAAATTATTTTTGATAGCAATTCTATGTTGAAGATTCAATAATTTATTTTTACATTTTTCACAATTTTCTATCCAATTTGCTTTATTTTTGTAATACATTACACTTGATCATTCTTGAATAAGTACCTCCATTTCTTTTTGTTTTTACTCCAATTTATTTTGTGCCTCTATAGTAGTTTTCCATTACCACCTACCTGCGCAGTTACTTACTCTTTCCTTTATTATTCTAATCTCTTTTGACCTAAACTGCTTTTGTTTTAATGATGAGTATTGTATTGAATGTACATTTAAAAGTAAGGGGATCTGCTGTACCTATGTTGTGCAAAAAAAGTCAATTATTTAATCAATAGGATTCGATTACATTTTCAATATCCCCGTCCACGTGGACATTCTGTAAGAGTTGTATATATGAAGGCCAATTAGATGGTGGTCCAATGGTATTCGGTCTCCTATTATTATTATTATTTTTTTTTTTAATGTTTACTTTTGATGCCAGCAAGAATGAGACTAGAAAGTAGTCCAGATGGCTAGTTTGATTAAGCCTCCTCCATGTATATCTCACTAGGTCAGGGTTTTTCAGCCTCCATATATCCACTAGTTCTAATGTATCCATGATCTTCGTGATCTCCTTAAGTGCTTGAGGGTGATAGTTTGTGGTGTGATTTTCTTTACGATCCATTGAGCTACTTAAAACCGTATGATAATCTCCTACCATAATAATAGACTCATTCGTTGCTTGTGAGCTCAATAGATGAATATATATATTTTAGAAGAAGTGTGGATCATTATTATTTCGCCGGTATAATTCATTAGCCAGATCTGATTTTGATCCAATAGCATATTTAAAATAATCCATTTTCCTTGCGGATCTGTTTGCACAGTTTGCACAATCAGATCAAAATGTGTGTTAATTAGTATAATCACCCCTTTTGAGTTTCTTTGCCCATGACAAAGATATATTTCTCCCTCCGAGTCCTTTTCCCACCCAACCTCATCTATATTCGTAGAATGAGTTTCCTGTAAACAATAGATATTATATTGTTTCTCTTTTAGACAAGTAAAAATCTATCTTATTTTGTTAAGATCTGCCAAGCCATTACAATTATACCTGGCTATACTTATTTCCCCACTTACCATAATGATACCAAAGTTTCAAGTATACTTACCACAACCAATGTTTGTAAACGTACCATTAAAAAGGACCATGATGATTAAGTGTCCATATAGCTGTACCATAATATTTTTACTGTTAAGCATACTGTAGCTGCAATTCCAATTGTCCTCATATTCCACCCACTAAAACCTACCCCCATATCTGGGTCTGTTGTAACTAAGACCATCTCCCTGACTCATGGCGCACATTTGCATCCTAAGGTAAACCCTTGGCTACCAATTGGTGTAGGCCAGAGGGAAATAACATAAATATCATAAATATATATGAGGGTGCTTTTTAAGAGAACTAACCAAATAACATGGATAACAGACAGAAAACAAGAAATAGTAACAATAATAGATCATATTAATAGAAATAACAACAGCACAATCTTATAAATGCATGCTCATATTTAGAGAGTCCTAGCAAGACTATAAGCATGTCAGCCCAGCCTGCTCAGTTCATTCGATTCAATTGTCCTAAATGTTTTGAAAAAAATGAAGAGAAAACTACCTATATACATCGCAAAAGACCAGTTCTTAATGTCCATCATATCACATCCTCATTATATTCTGTTTATTTCTTAGAAGAAAAGGAAGAAGAAAAAAAGAACATTGATTCTAACGTCCGCTAATGGCTGCAAGTAAAACATTGTCTTAGGCATCACACTACCCTTAAAGGAATACCCAAGTTTTTAACTTACAATTGACTCGGACACAGCCATGGCACAATAGCCAAGAATAAAAACCAACCCTGTAAAACCAACCCTCTCTCCACCCATACACATTCTTTTTTATTCCAGGGTCGTTGCTCTAACACATTGGCTGTTGTTTACAGGCCAAAATCATTGGGATCAAGAATACATAAAAGGTAGCGTAAATATCTTATATATAGAAATATATAATATAACTCTCACTTAGAGAAATACTACCAGTGGTGGAAAATGTACCCAATTGTCATACATGAGTCAAAGTAAAGATACCTTAATAGAAAATGACTCAAGTAAAAGTGAGTCACCCAGTAAAACACTACTTGAGAAAAAGTCTAAAAGTATTTGGTTTTAAATATACAGTTGAAGTCGGAAGTTTACATACACTTAGGTTGGAGTCAATAAAACTTGTTTTTCAACCACTCCACAAATTTCATGTTAACAAACTATAGTTTTGGCAAGTCGGTTAGGACATCTACTTTGTGCAAGACACAAGTAATTTTTTCAACAATTGTTTACAGACAGATTATTTGACTTATAATATTTCACTGTATCACAATTCCAGTGGGTCAGAAGTTTACATACACTAAGTTGACTGTGCCTTGAAACAGCTTGGAAAATTCCAGAAAATTATGTCATGGCTTTAGAAACTTCTATTAGGCTAATTGACATCATTTGAGTCAATTGGAAGTGTAACTGTGGATGTATTTCAAGGCCTACCTTCAAACTCAGTGCGTCTTTGCTTGACATCATGGGAAAATCAAAAGAAATCAGCCAAGACCTCAGAAAAAATATTGTAGACCTCCACAAGTCTGGTTCATCCTCGGGAGCAATTTCCAAACACCTGAAGGTACCATGTTCATCTGTACAAACAATAGCAT
Source organism: Oncorhynchus gorbuscha (assembly GCF_021184085.1). Taxonomy (NCBI): domain Eukaryota; kingdom Metazoa; phylum Chordata; class Actinopteri; order Salmoniformes; family Salmonidae; genus Oncorhynchus; species Oncorhynchus gorbuscha. The sequence goes on along the minus strand of NC_060180.1, from coordinate 51,681,430 downwards.
GCAAGTATAAACACCATGGGACCACACAGCTGTCATACCGCTCAGGAAGGAGACGCGTTCTGTCTCCTAGAGAGTAATGTAATTTGGTGGGAAAATGGCAAATCAATCCCAGAACAACAGCAAAGGACCTTGTGAAGATGCCGGAGGAAACAGGTACAAAAGTATCCATATCCACAGTAAAATGGGTCCTATATCGACATAACCTGAAAGGCCGCTCAGCAAGGAAGAAGCCACTACTCCGAAACCGCCATAAAAATGCAAGACTATGGTTTGCAACTGCGCATGGGGACAAAGATCGTAATTTTTGGAGAAATGTCATCTGGTCTGATGAAACAAAAATAGAACTGTTTGTCAATAATAACCATCATTATGTTTGGAAGAAAAAGTGGGAGGCTTGCAAACCGAAGAACACCATCCCAACCGTGAAACACAGGGGTGGCAGCATCATGTTGTGAGGGTGCTTTGCTGCAGGAGGGACTGGTGCACTTCACAAAATAGATGGCATCATGAGGAAAGGAAATGATGTGGATATATTTTAGCAACATCTCAAGACATCACTCAGGAAGTTAAAGCTTGATTGTAAATGGGTCTTCCAAATGGACAATGACCCCAAGCATGTGAGTGGTTAACCTAAGACAGGGAATTTTTACTAGGATTAAATGTCAGTAATTGTGAAAAACTGAGTATAAATGTAGTTGGCTAAGGTGTATGTAAACTTTCGACTTCAACTGTACTTAAGTAACAAAAGTAAATGTAATCGCTAAAATGTACTTAAGTGTAAGGGTCTGTGTGTAGCTGGTGCAGAGGAGTCAGGCGCAGGACAGCAGAGATGAGTAAATGAAAGTAACTTTACTCTAAGTCATCAAAATACAAGAGAATTACCAAGCCCACAATACAGACCACAATACAACAAACAATCACACAAACATACATGGTGAAACAGAGGGTTAAATAATGAACAGGTAATTGGGGAATTGAAACCAGGTGTGTAGGACAAAGACAAAACAAATGGAAAATGAAAGGTGGATCGGCGATGGCTAGAAGGCCAGTGACGTCGACCGCCGCCCGAACAAGGAGAGGGACTGACTTCGGCGGAAGTCGTGATATTAATTATCAAAAGTAAAAAAGTATAAATAATTTCAAATTCCTTTACTAAGATGGAAGCATTTTCTTATTTTTTTACATTTACGGATAGCCAGGGGCACTCCAACATTCAGACATCATTTACAAACGAAGCATGTGTTTAGTGAGATCAGAGGCAGAAGGGATGACCAGGGATGTTCTGTTGATGAGTGCGTGTATTGGACCATTTTCCTGTGTTGCTAAGCATTGAAATGTAACAAGTCAGGGAAAATGTAAAAAGTACAATACTTTCTTAACGAATGTAGTTGTCAAAAATGTAAATAGTAAAACAACGTACAGATACCCCAAAAAAACTACTTAAGTAGTAATATAAAGTATTTTTACTTATGTACTTTACACCACTAAGTGCTTCCATAAGCCAGTTATTGTGTTAGTTATACCATTAACTTGAATCAGTTTATCCCAATGTTAACCAGCCCGCCACACACTAATAGAGACAACAACCATGTTGAAAATACCTAATCCATTTGACGGTGTGTATCGGAACAATAATAACCCTTTACATTTTTATATTGAGATATATTTTTTAAATGTAAAAGGGTAATAACACCAACTATTTTAGGATCGTATAGGCCTACTGTCCTGTTGGAAGATGAACCTTCGCCCCAGTTTGAGGTCCTGAGCACTCTAGAGCATGTTTTCATTAAGGATTTCACTGTACTTTGTTCTGTTCATCTTTCTCTAGATCCTGACTAGTCTCCCAGTCCCTGCCACTGAAAAGCATCTCCACAGCACCATGCTGCCACCACCATACATCACCGTAGGGATGGTGCCAGGTTTCCTCCAGACGTGATGCTTGGCATTCAGGCTAAAGAGTTCAATCTTGGATTCATCAGACCTGAGAGTCCTTTAGTTGCCCTTTGGAAAACTCCAAGTGGGCTGTCATGTGCCTTTTACTGAGGTGTGGTTCCGTCTGGCCAATCTACCATAAAGGCCTGATTGGTGGAGTGCTGCAGAGATGGTTATCCTTCTGGAAGCCCTGTCAGAGTGACCAATGGGTTCTTGGTCACCTCCCTGACCAAGGCCCTTCTCCCCCATTGCTCAATTTCGCCGGGGGCTGCCAGCTCTAGGAAGAGTGTTGGTGGTTCCAAACTTCTTCTATTTAAGAATGATGGAGGCCACTATGTTCTTGGTGACCTTCAATGCTGCTGACATTTTTTGGTACTGTTCCCCAGATCTGTGCCTCGACACAATCCTGTCTTGGCGCTCTACGGACAATTCCTTTGACCTCGTGGCTTGGTTTTTGCTCTGACATGCACTGTCAACTGTGGGTCCTTATATAGACAGGTGTGTGCCTTTCCATATCATCTCCAATCAAATGAATTTACCACAGGTGGACTCCAATCAAGGTGTAGAAACATCTCAAGGATGATCAATAGAAACAGGATGCACCTGAGCTCAATTTAGAGTCTCATAGCAAAGGGTTTGAATACTGATGTAAATAAGGTATTTCTGTTTTTTTTTACATTTGCAAACATTTCTAAAAATCTGCTTTCACTTTGCTATTATGGGGTATTGTGTGTAGATTGATGAGGAAAATGTGTATTTAATCAATTTTTGAATAAGGCATTATCGTAACACAATGTTGAAAAAGTCAAGGGGTCTGAAAATATTCCGAACACACTGTTGCCTAAGATGTCTGAGAACACCACATAATATGAGCTGAATTATAAACATCAGGGAATTTTGCCCCTTGAAAAGTAAAACTATTATGATAGTGTCTGTTTGCATTGTCAGTTGGATCTCTGCAACATTCTTAATTTAGCATGAACAGTATTTGTATTTATATTACATTTACAGAATTTATGTGACATTTTTCTGGCATGACGTCAAAGCTCACTCACTTCTCTATAGCCTCTGACGTCACATCAGAGACCACATTTTTGGGATGTGCAATTGTCGCCAATGATCACAAGGCCCTAAAATCCTGAATTATCCATTTGATTAAAATATTCCCTTCAGTTCCCATGGATATGGCACATAAAACCCCGTCGTCTCAACCTCAGTCTTGAAACATTACTGTTTATGCTGACCTACATACAAAAGTACATAGTTAGACTGGGATGTCGGGTATCAGGCTCCAGAGACCTCTCACACACAGACAGACATGGCAGCCACAGCCCGATCCACCATCCCATGACCAAAGGACTCCAACTGAACCGAAATGCACTGGAGGGTGCACGTTACATGTTAAACATACAACCTGGCTCTAGTCTGTGGCTCTGTACTCCTGGGGGCCCCTCTCTCCTCTCTGTGCTTCCCTTTGATATGTGGCACAACCTGACACCTTCAGGGGCAGAGGAGACTCAAGGGGAATGTTAAACGCTCCATCCTTTAGAGATGAAATGCTCCACATAAATCATTGATTAGCCTTCACCCCTCCCATACCCACCCCCATCTACCACCTTGCTTCCTGGCTAGATGGCTGAAACGGTGCAAACGCATGTTATTTTATCATTAATAGCACTTCTGCCAATTAGGGACACATTTTTGGCGGTTTGGCCTTATAGATGTAGAGCTGTAGAGGACAGCAGTCGTAAAGGGGTGGCCACATTGTTCATCTTCAGAGGGGAAATAGTTGTAACAAAAGAAAAACAGAACAGAGGCTGTTGTGTGGTTGGTAGTGGTGGATGGGCATACTCAGATATTTGGTGGTAAATGCGTGTGTGTGTGTGTGTGTGTGTGTGTGTGTGTGTGTGTGTGTGTGTGTGTGTGTGTGTGTGTGTGTGTGTGTGTGTGTGCGTGCGTGCGTGCGTGCGTGCGTGCGTGCGTGCGTGCGTGCGTGCGTGCGTGCGTGCGTGTGACTGTGGATCCAAATCAAGTATCCAAAATGTGTGAGTGCGTGTGTACAGTATAGGTTTAGTATGGGGATCTCATAGTTTTTTGGTCATGTAGATCTCTGATAAGTGTTCCTCATCTCTTGTCCTGTCTCGCCCGGGTCTGATAGCCCACACTATTAACTTGATGTCACCCTTTCCCCTGACATGTGTCTGTCCTGCTCTGCCCTGCCATGGATGTGGAACTACACAGATATAATGATCCTATCCTACTAGTGCCTCAGCCGCCCTGTGTGCAGTACAGACTGTTCTATGCGGATAGCCTGTCACAGACATCTATTTGTGACAGCAGTATAGTGAATAACAGTATAACAGGCATGGGTTATAGGACAAAATAAACAAAATAACATTTAATATGTTTTCTTGTCACATACACCGGTTACGTGCAGTGAAACGTTTGGTTTTAGCTCCCACCCTGGAATATATCCCCCATCCTGGAACTACAAGGCATCTGCCACTGATGGCTACAGTGGACGGAGGCGGGTTTGAGCGTAGGGAGGTGTGACAGCGACGGTAATATTTCATTGGCCAGACGTGCTAGACAAACAGCCAGAACATCAAATCGGGAAGACTAGTAAATTATGTCGTTCATTTCCAAACGTTCCCTCCGCATCATGCGTAGGCTAATGTAAACTAAAGCAGTAGATTACACATACCCATCCCCCGTTCTCCTGAATCCAGTTGAGCAGTGGTCCATTTAGATACTCTGTCATCCACACCGCGATATGATCCACCTGCGACGTCATCTCCTTGTTCACGCATTCCACGCATATTGTGCCCCCGAACTCGAAGAAGGCGATAATCCGTCCCCAGTTAACCCCATCCCTGAACAGCTCGTCTATCACCTCTCTAAATCTCCTCTCAGCCGTGGAGGATGTGAGATACAGCTGGTGTGACATCTCTGCGAAGTCGGGCTGGTACAGTCTTTCGAGTTCGTCCCCGGCCTCACGCAAAACTCTGTGAATAGCTGCATGCGGGTCCGGTTGGGAGAGCCATTTGGAAAGACGAGGGACGCTGCCCGGTCCGCCGTTATTGGCCCCGTGGCACCGCCGTGCCAAACCCGGCCGAGGAGAAATCATCGACCCATTATTAGCAACACCTTCCTCCTCCTCGGCATCCTCGAAATCCCACGCATATCCTCGTTTCAAGAGTTTGTGACAAATGTACTTTTCCACTATAAAGCGGTTGTCGTCGTTTGCCATTATGATTGCCACTGATGACCTCCAAAATCCTCGTTTTTAAGAATAATACATCATAATTGTATATATGCACTGCATCGCACAATACATCAGATCAAACGAAAAGTGTATTTCTGAGAAAATGTTCTGTTCAAGTTTTTAGGATAGCTGCCTACAATTGAACGGTGCAAAACGAAACACTGGAAAGGAAGCGATATGTGTGGATTGAAAAACGGCCCCTTCACCCAACTAGGCTGAAACCGTGAAAAGTCCAAATATAAACCACGTTGAATTTCCAAATGTTCCAAATTGTGCTCTCAAAATAAAATATTCGAAGCGTTGTTCAAAAAGTGGCGACAGTTCCCTTCTCTGTAGACTCCAAATCTAGACAGCCAGAAATACGGAAGAGATAAAAAATATTTTCCATATGCACATAATGTACACTACAAATACATGACCGAAAATCTACATATGAAGGTCAACGTCGCATGCATCCAGAATATGATACCGAAAACTATTCCAGCGGCGTTTTACGCATACAGAAAGACGTTTTGAGTGAGGAATGTATCCCACAATTGCTGCCTGTTGTACACTCTTTGCTGCTTTGCTGGTGAGGTATTTCTTGTGTCAGGGGCGTTTCTAGGATTTAAAGACATTAGGGGCTTAGCCCAAAGCCAGTAGGGGGGTCCGGGGGCATCCTACCCCAGTAAAAAATAAGAAATTTCAAGAGCTAAATGCATTAATTTGGTGCACTTTGAGATGGACATTGAAACATTAGAACATTGAGAGATTAGATATTTTTCAGGTAACTTGCACTTTCCCACCTGCCATAGCAGACACTGCCAGTACTTAATTACAGAAACTATGTGGGTCTCTCTACTGGAACACTCTCTACTCTTTACTCTGGAACACATACAGTGCCTTCAGAAAGTATTCACACCCCCTGACTTTTTCCAAATTTTGAAATTTAAAATTGAAGTTTAAAAGCCTGATTCAATTTAGATTTGGTGTCACTGGCCTACACACAATACCCCATAATGTCAATGTGGAATTATGTTTTAATTACTTTTAGACTAATTAATTCAAAATGAAAAGCTGAAATATCTTGAGTCAATAAGTATTGAATGAAATCATCAACAGTGTCGTCGTTTGCCATTATGATTGCCACTGATGACCTCCAAAATCCTAGTTTTTAAGAATAATACTTCATAATTGTATATATGCACTGCATCGCACGATACATCAGATCAAACGAAAAGTGTATTTCATTGGATGTAGTGATCACAATATAGTAGCTATATCAAGTAAAACCAAAGTTCCAAAGGCTGGGCCTTTGGAGGTCATACAAGAGGTTTTGTAGTGATTCCTATGTTGTTGATGTAAAGAATATTTGTTGGTCTGTGGTGTGTAATGAGGAGCAAACAGACGTTGCACTTGACAGATGTAATTGCTTATCCTAATTACTAATAAGCATGCACCCATTAAGAAAATGACTGTAAAAACTGTCAAATCCATGTGGATTGATGAGGAATTGAAATATTGTAAAGGCAAAAGGAATGGCAAATAAGTCTGGCTGCACAACCAATTGACAAACATACTGCAAATTGAGAAATCATGTGACTAAAAAGAAGAAGAAACTACACTATGAAACAAAGGTAAATTACATAAAGAATGATGGTAAAAAAGCTTTGGAGCACCTTCAATGACATTTTGTGAAAAAAGGCAAACTCAGCTCCATCATTCATTGAATCAGATGGTTCATTCATCACGAAACCGATTGATATTGCCAACCGCAAGATTAGCACATTTAGGCATGACATTCCAGCAACAAATGCTGACACTACACATCCAAGTATATCTGACCAAATTATGAAAGACAATAATTATAATTTTGAATTCCATAAAGTGAGTGTGGAAGAAGTAAAAAAAAGTTTTGTTGTCTATCAACAATGACAATGCACCGGGTCTGACAACTTGGTTGGCAACTTACTGAGGATAATAGCGGACGATATTGCCTCTCCTATTTGTCATATCTTCAATTTAATCTTACAAGAAAGTGTGTGCCCTCAGGGCTGGAGGGAAGCAAAAGTCATTCCTGCTTACTAAGAATAGTAAAGCCCCCTTTACTGGCTCAAATAGCCGACCAAACAGCCTGTTACCAACCCATAGAACTGTTCATTCATGTGGTCAGGTGCCACAAATAGGGACTTTGGAAAATTGCAATTGGCTCAGAACACTGCAGCATGGCTGGCCTTTGGATGTACATTAATAATATGCATGTCAATCTCTCCTGGCTCAAGTGGACATGTTGAAAGCACCGAGCTGTCTGTCAAGCACACAGCTCAGACACCCATACATACCCCACAAGATATGCCACCAGAGGTCTCTTCACAGTCCCCAAGTCAGGAACAGATTATGGGAGGCACACAGCACTACATGGAGCCATGACTACATGGAACTCTATTCCACATCACTATGAAATAACACATATGGAATCATGTAGTAACCAAAAAGGGATAAACAAATCAAAATACATTTTATATTAGTGATGACAGCTTTGCACACCTTGACATTCTCTCAATCAGCTTCACCTTGAATGCATTTCAATTAACAGGTGTGCCTTCTTAAAAGTTCATTTGTGCAATTTCTTTCCTTCTTAATGCATTTGATCCAATCAGTTGTGTTGTGACAAGGTAAGGGGGTATACAGAAGATAGCCCTATTTGGTAAAAGACCAAGTCCATATTATGGCAAGAACAGCTAAAATAAGCAAAGAGAAATGCCAGTCCGTCATTACTTTAAGACGTGAAGGTCAGTCAATATGGAAAATGTCAAGAACTTTGAACGCTTCTTCAAGTGCAGTCGCGAAAACCATCAAGCGCTATGATATAACTGGCTCTCATGAGGACCACCACAGGAATGGAAGACCCAGAGTTACCTCTGCTGCAGAGGATAAATTCATTAGAGTGTCGTGTCTTTGGCTATGCCGGATTAAGCGATATGACACGCTATTCTATAAAATAATTTCTCTGTAATTAATATTACCTGATTGAGCTAATCATGTAAATGTAATTAACTACAGAGTCGGGGCACCACAAAATAATATTTATAGAGCTGTTATTTTCCGAATAAACTCTTAAAGACCTAGTAATATTTTACATCAATAGCAGTCAATATTAATCCTTACCTTAATTCAGTCTCATCTGAAAGTTGTAAATTCTTGGTTATCTGCACGAATCCTGGCTAACAAGTTGAATCAGCAATACAAAATTGGGTTTAAATATTTATTTGCTAAATAACTAACTAATCACACAGAATTACACATATACATAATTAATCATTACTTGATTACTAATTACGGCATAAAGGAAAACGTCCCTGGTGGGCAGAACAGATATGACAGCTGTTTACACAATAGAAAAGGGTGCAACGGCCGTCGTCGGTGGAAGAAGGTGAGGACCAAGGTGCAGCGTGGTATGTGTCCATATTTATTAAATGAACACGGAAATAACAATAACAAAGAGAAACGACCAAAAACAGTTCTGGCTGGTGCAGACACACAACAGATAACAGAACACTATAACCCACCAAACTCAAAAGAAAACAGGCTCCCTAAATATGGTTCTCAATCAGGGACAATGATTGACAGCTGCCTCTGATTGAGAACCATACCAGGCCAAACACAGAAATAGCAAATCATAGAAAAACTCACATAGATAACCCACCCAACTCACGCCCTGACCATACTAAAACAAAGACATAACAGAAGAACAAAGGTCAGAATGTGACAAAGGGGCTGGGTTTGGGTGAAAGAGCGGGAAGATTGAGGGACACAGGGCGAAGCTGTGCTATCGTAAATACAGTATCTTATGCATTCTAAATTACCGCCCATTTGGAAAAGGAAAATGCAATAAATATTTACTCTGAGCTGTGCTTCAGTAGGTTGGTGGTAGATGGAAGGCCGTGCTGCCCAACCGAGTCCTTTGTCCTTGGTGGTCTCTGGTGGTCAATTGGATACTTTGTAGTCACGTCGTTGTGTGGCAGACGGGATACTCTGTCTGTTCCTTCCTAACCTGCATTTGCAGCTGCTGTTGCTAACTCAACGGCTAGGAGGTATCACTTCTAAAGTGAATAAGAGTTCAAAGTTCATACCATTCGCAACCAAAGCTCATGCTGATGTTGGCTTTGAACTGACATCATATTCATTAAGTACAACTGCATATGTTCAATTGGTCGGATTACCAGAATATAGTTTATTTCCCCCCACCTTCTGATGTTCCCAGAATCTCTATGTTAACCAAGGGGTTTGCAAATGTAACATCAGTAGGATAGAGGGAGGAAAAAGGGGGGAAGAGGTATTTATGACTGTCATAAACCTACCCCCAGGCCAACGTCATGACAAGGACCACCACAGGAATGGAAGACCCAGAGTTACCTCTGCTGCAGAGGATAAGTCCATTAGAGTTACCAGCCTCAGAAATGGCAGCCCAAATAAATGCTTCACGTAACAGACAAATCTAAACATCAACTGTTCAGAGGAGACAGTGTGAATCAGTCATTCATGGCCGAATTGCTGCAAAGAAACCACTACTAAAGGACACCAATGACAAGAAGAGACTTGCATGGGCCAAGGAACACGAGCAATGGACATTTGACCCGTGGAAATATGTCCTTTGGTCTGGAGTCCAAATGGTTGATTTTTGGTTCCATCCGCTGTGTCTTTGTGAGATGCGGTGCGGGTTAACGGATGATCTCCGCATGTGTTTTTCCCACAGTAAAGTATGGAGGAGGTGTTATGGTGTGGGGGTGCTTTCCTGCACGGCTGACACAGCATTCTGCAGCTAAACGCCATCCCATCTGGTTTGGTTTTAGTGGGACTACCATTTGTTTTTCAACATGACAATTTACATTTACATTTTACATTTAAGTCATTTAGCAGACGCTCTTATCCAGAGCGACTTACAAATTGGTGCATTCACCTTATGACATCCAGTGGAACAACCACTTTACAATAGTGCATCTAAATATTTTAAGGGGGGAGGGGGGTGAGAAGGATTACTTTATCCTATCCTAGGTATTCCTTAAAGAGGTGGGGTTTCAGGTGTCTCCGGAAGGTGGTGATTGACTCCGCTGTCCTGGCGTCGTGAGGGAGTTTGTTCCACCATTGGGGAGCCAGAGCAGCGAACAGTTTTGACTGAGCTGAGCGGGAACTGTACTTCCTCAGTGGTAGGGAGGCGAGCAGGCCAGAGGTGGATGAACGCAGTGCCCTTATTTGGGTGTAGGGCCTGATCAGAGCCTGGAGGTACTGAGGTGCCGTTCCCCTCACAGCTCCGTAGGCAAGCACCATGGTCTTGTAGCGGATGCGAGCTTCAACTGGAAGCCAGTGGAGAGAGCGGAGGAGCGGGGTGACGTGAGAGAACTTGGGAAGGTGTTTGAACACTAGACGGGCTGCGGCGTTCTGGATGAGTTGTAGGGGTTTAATGGCACAGGCAGGGAGCCCAGCCAACAGCGAGTTGCAGTAATCCAGACGGGAGATGACAAGTGCCTGGATTAGGACCTGCGCCGCTTCCTGTGTGAGGCAGGGTCGTACTCTGCGGATGTTGTAGAGCATGAACCTACAGGAACGGGCCACCGCCTTGATGTTAGTTGAGAACGACAGTTTGTTGTCCAGGATCACGCCAAGGTTCTTAGCGCTCTGGGAGGAGGACACAATGGAGTTGTCAACCGTGATGGCGAGATCATGGAACGGGCAGTCCTTCCCCGGGAGGAAGAGCAGCTCCGTCTTGCCGAAGTTCAGCTTGAGGTGGTGATCCGTCATCCACACTGATATGTCTGCCAGACATGCAGAGATGCGATTCGCCACCTGGTCATCAGAAGGGGGAAAGGAGAAGATTAATTGTGTGTCGTCTGCATAGCAATGATAGGAGAGACCATGTGAGGTTATGACAGAGCCAAGTGACTTGGTGTATAGCGAGAATAGGAGAGGGCCTAGAACAGAGCCCTGGGGGACACCAGTGGTGAGAGCGCGTGGTGAGGAGACAGATTCTCGCCACGCCACCTGGTAGGAACGACCTGTCAGGTAGGACGCAATCCAAGCGTGGGCCGCGCCGGAGACAATGACCCAACACACCTCCATGCTGTGAAAGGGCTATTTTACCAAAAAGAAGAGTGATGGAGTGCTGCATCAGATGACCTGGCCTCCACAATCCCCCAACCTCAACCAAATTGAGATGATTTGGGATGAGTCGGACCGCAGAGTAAAGGAAAAGCAGCCAACAAGTGCTCAGCATATGTGAGAACTCCTTCAAGACTGTTGGAAATGCATTCCAGGTGAAGAGAGTGGTTGAGAGAATGCCAAGATTGTGCCAAGCTGTCATCAAGGGAAAGGGTAGCTATTTGAAGAATCTCAAATATTAAATATATTTAGATTTGTTTAACACCTTTTTGGTTACTACATGATTCCATGTGTTATTTCTTTGTTTTAATATCTTCACTATTGTTCTACAATGTAGAAAATAGTGAAAATAAAGAAAACCCTTGAATGAGTAGGTGTTCTAAAACTTTTGACCGGTTGTGTATACTATCTACCTGCTCCCTGCTGCCCAGGCTGTTCTGTTCCCCTCATGGAAGATGAGAGTCCACTACTCAAAAAGAATATGTAAAACCTCACATCCACCCACAGTACACACAGTAGCCCCCCAATAACCACCCGGCTGAACACACACACTGTACATCAAAACCGAAACGCTCCGTAATGGTACAAAACATCTCCTCCACTCAACATCTGTAAACACAGGAGCCAGGATTGATCAACTGTAACCATAGGTTGTGTATGTATCTAGGCTGTGCAACCCTCAGCAACGGAATAATGTAAGCTCATAATCCAAACAAAGCAAACACAGATACACAAATACATTTTTTACAATTTAGTCATCTAGTGAAGTGGTTCTCAAACTGTGGGGCGTGTCCCTGTGGTTGGGGCGGGAGGTCCCAACAAGCCCATGTCAGCTAATGTTTTTTAGCCTATAGATTTTGTGGTTTGAGTCAACTCAAATATCACACGAATTCACATTAGACATTAGACATGGCAAAATGTGAAGAAAAGTTAGTTTTAAAACTACAAAAAATGTTCTCTGCACCCCATGACAGAATGTGTAGAATTGCAGGAAATATGCTTTAAACCTGGAAAAAAACATCTCCGCAGATGGGAGAGCTGTGAACAGTTGGTGTCATGAGCAGTGCTTGTGCCCATACAAATAGACATGGCGTGTGCATGCGCGCAGGGGTGGTGTGGAATGTTGTGAGTGAAAAGGTTTGGGAACTCTTGATTTAGCAGAGTCTTATGCAGACCTACTTACAGTCAGTGCATTCAACTATGTATACTTATACATATGGTATAGGTTAGGTTCCATACCAGTGTAATAACAAAGCCTAAAAGCTTTCAAGAGGCCTGTGTTCAGTAGCCTACTGAGTGCAGAAACCAATTATATATTTAACCTAAAACAGAGATCTAGATGGGCATTGGAAGGAGGAAAAACCCCACCTAGAACTAAAACAGGACACATTGTAAAAGAAAAAAGATAAGAAAAAATGACATTTTCCAAAGTTATTTATTTTGTTTTATTATGTAAGAAAATAAGACAAAGCAACATTGTTCTACTCCTTACATTTTTATTTTCAATGGCACACAAGGTGAAATTCTTACCCGTTTGGCAAAAACAAAACAGAACAAAACACAACCAATATAATGGGAACAGAAGCAGAATGCATCATGACAATGACAATATTCAGTAGTACTGTACTTATAAACTCTATATAATCTTTTAAATATCTCTGGACGACACCAACGAATGGGAAAACTAGAGCATTTGAAAACTTGGTGGTAGTGTTTTAACATATTGTGAGCATAGGTTTAATTTGCATAGCTTAAGTGTTAAAACAAAATAGCTTTGTCCATGAACTACATATTATACCAAATGTCTATCAACTACAACATTAATGTGTTGCTAAAAGCAAAACAACTCACACAGATGATAACATGACACTTTGCTGGACAGTGACAGTATGCCTTGAACCAATGTCAAATGAGAACCTCAGAGTTGAATCATGCATTCTCACTTCCGACATTTTGGTTTTGAGTAAGCCCTTTTTGTACAAAAACTAAACTGGAATTGACGACAACAACAAAAAACACGGTAAAACAGTTGGCATTTTCATTGAAAAATCATATCAAATTAACTGGTAAACCACAAGAAGCTCAAGTCAAGTTTTTTTTCTGTGGATGAAATTGGATTATTTTAGCATTAACATCTGTAGTTCTCTCTTAAGGCTTGGAATGGGTCCCCACAATTGTCGTGCTTGACTGCATTACAAACTATTTCTAGGATAGAACAGAGAAGCAACATCAGACAAAATAAATCTCAAATAGTTGCATCGTACTTACAGAAATGGTCTCTTAATACATCTTGGCATTCAAATATTGGTGGCTTTTCAAAAGATGATGTATATTTTCTGATTTGTAGCGTATTGTTTGTGTTAAAGTGAAGTACATTCTCCACATAGTTGATCGATGGAAGGAAGACTTGCATGAGCTCGCATTTTCCTCTTTAGAGGACTTCAGGAGGGATCTGTGAATACTTACCGAGACAAATAACAATCAGATAGGAACGCATTGGATGACGTCCACAGTGACTGTGCATGAAATGTCAAATCAGATAATACAATAGCACACAGAGCTCCTCAATGAGCTTGCCAGTCCCTCTTCGTCTCTTGGCCTCTATATAAAATACAGCTCTGGCGCCCTCTCTAGGCCCAAGGGGACTTTCCTCGAACCTGCGAGTCACACCCCATGCCTTGTGCTGACACCACCCCATCAATCTTATTAAGGAGGCAAAATATGTACACAGATCACACATACAAAGACCCTCAACCCCCTCAGGAAAACAGGAAAGAGCGGTCATCAGCTGTTAGTGGATTTGTTCTTCTACTACATCGTATGACTGTCCAATGCTGACCTTTAACCTGCCGCTTCTACCTCAGGTAAAAAACACAAATAAGATGGCGTGAAAGTGACAGGCAAATAAGAGGAATACATTACAGAGGAGGTTTCTCTTTTTTTCCCAGCCAACACCAGTGTCCAATGGATTTTCTCTCTCCCTGGAGTAGGCTGAGTCAGTGTATAGTCCTTCAAACACATTGTAAAATAACACTGCATTAAAATCTCTCCCATCGGCTTCTTCACAAAGCCCCTACATGCACAGCACACACAAATTCCTTTGTACTTCCACATACAATCTCTCTACTTGAAAATGCCTTGGATGTTTATTTCCGGGAAGCAAATTACATTTTTGCATTGCCCTCTTGCAATGCCCAATCTCATTACTGTTTTTATTTTATTTAACCTTTATTTAACTATGCAAGTGAGTTAAGAACAAATCATTTTTTACAATGACGGTCTACCCAGACCAAACCTGGATGACGCTGGGCCAATTGTGTGCCGCCCTATGGGACTCCCAATCACGGCCAGATGTGATTCAGCCTGGATGCAAACCAGGGACTGTAGTGTTGCCTCTTGCACTGACATGCAGTGACATTTACATTTACATTTAAGTCATTTAGCAGACGCTCTTATCCAGAGCGACTTACAAATTGGTGCATTCACCTTATGACATCCATAGACTGCTGCGCCACTCGGGAGCCCAAAACGACTAAAATCACCTCGAAGTTAATGCATCCACAGCATGGGCCAAAACACCACACGACATAGACAGCACAAGGAGGGGCCAAAACACCACACGACATAGACAGCACAAGGAGGGGCCAAAACACCACACGACATAGACAGCACAAGGAGGGGCCAAAACACCACACGACATAGACAGCACAAGGAGGGGCCAAAACACCACACGACATAGACAGCACAAGGAGGGGCCAAAACACCACACGACATAGACAGCACAAGGAGGGGCCAAAACACCACACGACATAGACAGCACAAGGAGGGGCCAAAACACCACACGACATAGACAGCACAAGGAGGGGCCAAAACACCACACGACATAGACAGCAAAAGGAGGGGCCAAAACACCACACGACATAGACAGCACAAGGAGGGGCCAAAACACCACACGACATAGACAGCACATGGAGGGGCCAAAACACCACACGACATAGACAGCACATGGAGGGGCCAAAACACCACACGACATAGACAGCACAAGGAGGGGCCAAAACACCACATGACATAGACAGCACATGGAGGGGCCAAAACACCACACGACATAGACAGCACAAGGAGGGGCACAGGTTACAACAGAGTGAATATAGAGGAAAGAAGCCCTGCCTGCAAAAGAAAAAGCTTTGGAAGGCGGAACAGAACGCATTTAGTGAAGATAGAGTTTAAGGTGATTAAGCTAGCTTAGTCAGAATGGTCTGCATGACATACAGTATTGTTTGCGTTGGTATTTTGTCAGACTCTTGGTAAAGGAATTGCAGGTCAACACCTCTCTGCATGGAAGGGAAAAAAAGTAAATGTCAATGGAATAATGACAAAATGGCTGCCAAGGATGGTATGTGTCACATCATCGGTCAAGTGGAAAAGACATCCGCCATCTTCTTTACTTAGATATTATCACTGGTGGATGAGATGACTGGCCATTTAGCCTACCCAGGGTTGTGCCCTCTAGGGGAGAAGGGGATGGGAGAGGAGTGGTGGCTCGGTTGGGTTCTTCAGTGGCTACGACTCTGGGAGGATGGAGATGCGGGGGAGGGGGTGTATGAGGGAGGAGGTTGGGGTGGGCGTGTTACTCCCGCTTGTCCGCTGCTTTGGACTGCTCCCTCTCGATCATACAGCGACGCACAAGAGCCGAGAGCATGTAGCCGTCAGGCCCCACAGAGCTGTTGAAGTTCCCCTGCTGTAGGGGTCACAAAGACATGGCCTTCCGAAAAAACGCTTCATCACACTTCTAGAGAGCTATTCTCTCTATGGTCCTGACTGGAAGGGTCGTACTGATAACGCTTTTTGTGTTGGCCTAAGGCAGAGTAAATGTGATAGTGACAGTTGTTAAGAACGCAGTCTCTTACCACAGCATCCTTGACCACGATTTTAGCAACCTGCTCCGGCTGAGTCACTCCAGACGTCTCGGAGATCAGTCTGGTCTCTAAAGGCTATGGAATGGACGAAGAGAGGAAATATAACGCGAGGCGTCAGAGTAAAAGACAAAAGAGAACTTTCCACTTTTTCATGAGGAGACTTACCTTCGTCCTATTCTCCTCTGCTAGTCCTGATGTGTCTGTGTCAGGGGGGGGGGGGGGGTAGGCCACCGTTACATAAATGTTATATGGCTTCATCTGCATGGAGGAGTAGAGGAAAGAGTACATTCAATTAGCCACAAAGAGGCCTTTTGGCCTCCAACCTGGGTAGGAGGAGGAACTAAATTACTACCCACTTCCATCTGCAGGGACTCAGCCAGACCACGAAGGGAAAACTTTGACGGGGAGTAGGCAGTGTAGCCAAACATGCCGATCTGGTCAGCCTGGGAGGAGACAAACATGATGCGTCCCATCCTCCGCTCCTTCATAGTGGCGATTACGGCCCGTGTGGGATACACACTGCCCAGGTAGTTCACCTCCATCGGACTCTGTTATAGACAAGGGAAGGAGCACAAAAAGTCATTCATGATGTATTACTATTATTATAAATGAAAGCTGAGTAATACCCATACTACTGGAGCAAAAATAGTCCTGCAATATGTTACGTGTTATATATCTGTGCGGTTTCCATAGTAATAGCATTTCTCTGGAGGGAGGCCTAATGAATTCAGACCCTTAACGAGGCATGTGACCAGCAGTGGAATGGCAGTATGAGAAGGAGCCAGGCTCCTTCCAGGAATTGTAATGAAGCCAAATAAATATACAGAACAAAAATATAAATGCAACATTCAACAATTTCAACAATTTTACTGGGTCACAGTTCATATAAGGAAATCAGACAATTTAAATAAACAAATTAGTCATTAATCTATGGATTACACATGACTGGGCAAGGGTGCAGCCATGGGTGCGCCTGGGAGGGCATAGGCCCACCCACGGGGGAACCAGGCTCAGCCAATCAAAAAGAGTTATTCACCACAAAAGGATTTTATTACAGACAGAAATACTTCTGTTTCATCAGCTGTCAGGGTGGCTGGTCTCAAACGATCCCGCAGGTGAAGAAGCTGGATGTGGAGGTCCTGGGCTGGAGTGGTTATGAGGCCAGTTGGATGTTCTGCCAAATTCTCTAAAATTACGTTGGAGGCGGCTTATGGTAGAGAAATTAACATTAAATTGTCTGGCAACAGCTCTGGTGAACATGCCTGCAGTCAGCATGCTAATTGCATGCTCTCTCAAAACTTGAGACATTGTGTTGTGTGACAAAACTGCACAAT
The DNA here is from genome assembly GCF_021184085.1 of Oncorhynchus gorbuscha. Lineage (NCBI taxonomy): Eukaryota > Metazoa > Chordata > Actinopteri > Salmoniformes > Salmonidae > Oncorhynchus > Oncorhynchus gorbuscha. The sequence goes on along the minus strand of NC_060180.1, from coordinate 51,663,848 downwards.
TTAGAGTGGCCGTTTATTATCCCCAGCACAAGGTGCACCTGTGTTATGATCACGCTGTTTAATCAGCTTCTTGATATGCCCCACCTGTCAGGCGGATGGATTAGCTTGGCAAAGGAGACATGCTCACTAACAGGGATGTAAACAAATTTGTGCACAAAATGTTTTGAGAGAAATAAGCTTTTTGTGCGTATGGAACATTTCTGGAAACTTTTATTTCAACTCATGAAACATGGGACCAATACTTTACATGTTGTATTTATATTTTTGTTCAGTGTACATTAGGATGTGAACAGCCACATTTCCCCATGGTCATTATCTTAGTATTGGAACAATCCCTTCATGCACACACTTGTGAACACACACACACGCGTACACACAATATAATTTCCCTTCGGTCATTATCTCTGAATCTGGACAATCCCTTGACTGTGAGAGAGCGAAGAAACCTGCCACCTCTTTGGCCTTGAATTAAACCGCTCTCTCATTCTTCCACTGCAAACCAATCTGCTGCAGACTTAGACTGCATTCTCATCTTGCCTTATGGTTTGCTAACTGCATTTTAAACTAAAAGCTGAACCCTCGATTCCACCTTCAGACACACATCAAACCCATTGACTGTTCAGTCTGGGAATCTAAAATCTCCTCTCATATTCAGAGTTAGTTTTGGCACAACATCAATGTTTTCTGAAGCACATACTGTAGGTGTTGGGTTTCTGTGTTCACCCTACCAGCCCTGTCTGTCTATTCCCCTGGTTAGTTACAGTAGCCTCCCCAACCTACTAGTTACCTACTTACTCTGAAGCGCTCCACCTCCACCTCCTCAAACTTCCCAGAGAAGGACGTCCCAGCACAGTTCACCAGCATGTCCACCGGACCAAGCTTCTCTTGACACTAAATGGATTCAAGTTACATTGATGTTTTCATTTGCAAATAATTATACAAAAGTTCAAATCACCAATGTTCCTTCAAATTTGTTTTCTGTAACTGAGCAAATTTCAGGTCTGCTGAGCTCAAACTTGAACCTTGTGAAAATTCTGTGTAACTTTTGGTACACATTTACTGCGAACAATGAGGCTGTACCTGCTTTAAGTTACAGTTATAACAGTGGCCAAGTAAGCTACTGTGGCTATTTGATCATAATGTAGGACTACCATAGTGGACTACCATCAAAAACAATGGAGAAAATGAATCCCATAACATTTTAACATGGAAATAGCTGTTCTATCATTCAGCCTATAGTAGCAGCCAATGTGTGGTGTTCAAAGTAGGCCTACATTCCATGAGACCTTTGGAAAAAATAATGCAGGGCTTGACATTAACCCATTTATCCAATTGCCCCCAGGACCAGGAGGTGACTGAAAATGTTGTGGTGTTTGATGCAAGAACCCACTTTACAAAATAAAATGCATTATTATTCCCATACAATTATTACAGAGAATAAGACAAATTATTCTACCCTCTACCTATTGGCTACTTAGTTTATTCAAGATATGTCTCAAAATACAACACTACCCTTTCAGACAGAAAAATAATTATTTACCTGACATCTTTACCTGACTTTACCTGCATACGTTGTGTGCCCTTGTAGGAAGCAACCACTCCCCCATTGCTGACTAAAAATGAGCTATAACTGGGCTAATAACTCACTTACTAGAAAATAATATGAATACATGTGCACATGTGGCTACATGCAGCTCTCGCTTTGATCTCAAAACAAGCTTGCGAACACTCATGCTGTGAACACAGTCCTGTTCAAAGTGAATGGCACAGATCCACATATGGCAATGGTCTATTTGCATATAGGGATACTGCATCTCTGGTTATAGCGCACTGGGTTGGTAGAGTATAGGTTGTGCCTGTCAATGCAATAGAATCCTACTCCAATGCGCTCTGCCTACAAGAAAATCTCTTGCATAGTTAGCTTTGTTTCAGTATGTTGCATTGAACGTGTCTGATATTATGTTGATTCGATCCCAATTCTCACAGTAGAGCGAAACATTGATAGTGTTAACTAAAAGGTAAAACCTAGAAAGTTGAGTGAAGTTCAATCACGTGCCTCTCTGCAGGGGCTGATATTTCCTCTGTGGGGGCTGATATTTCCTCTGCTGCGAAGCAGTCCCGGGAGAGCTGCGCTCCTGAGAACAACTTGGAGGGAAGATTGCCTGTCACTTGTGATTTACCTGCTTAATCACACTTTCCACCTGTCCGTAGTCCTTGGACACATCAACTGATATGCAGAGCACAACCCGAGTGGAAGAGGAATGTGAATACCAAAACAGTCAGTGCTCGTGTAAGAAGTTGCTAATGTGATCATTAGGGTCAATATTTTATCATTTACTTGCATCCAAAAAAAGAGCCTTGTCTTTCTTCTTCCAGGTTGTACTAAAACATGTAGCTACGTAATACATACCTGCTTATCATTAATCGCACATTTCTCTACTTCTTTTTTCGCTTGTACCAATTTACTCTAAAGAAAAGGACAGAAGGCTTGATAAATGTGCTGTCTGGGTGAAGAACAGGGCAAAAGAGTCAAGGACATTGATGTTTTTAAAATTTTATTTCTGCTAACCTCATCTCTTGCCACTCGTGTGATGAATGCTCCTTGTCTGTAGCACTCCATAGCAATGCTTTTCCCTATTCCACTGAAGCCTCCAGTGACCTGCAGGTTGAGAGGTGGTAGGTGAGAGAGGAGGGGCATTCCTTCTGAAGTTAAATACAAGGGCTGTGCCCCGGGGGTCAAAGTCCAACATATATAGGTAATTATAAACTGGCTGGTTTGAACCCTGAATGCTGACAGCTGTGGTATATCAGACTGTTTTACAATAGGTATGACAATGCATGTATTTTTTACTGCTCTAGTTACGCTGGTAACCAGTTTATAATAGCAATTAGGCACCTCGGGGGGGCTGTGTTATATGGCCAATATACTATACCCTCTCGTGCCTTAATGCTTAATTATAAATGAGACTTTTGCAAGTTAGTACATGTGTTTCTTTTACACGAATGTCCTGGTTTTGACTAGCTTTGACTACCTACAGATGCAAACCACAGATGCCAGTATTAAAATACTAGTTTTCACTAGAGAACTGGTGTGTTACTAGCTGTCAATTCATTGTAGGTGTAGACGAGATGGGCTATCTGTTGTGTGCACGCGCAGTTTCTTAGCAAATGTATTCACCTGCAACACCTACTGTGCAATGGTCACTTACCACGACGTGGGCCCCATTTAATTTGAGAGGTTTTGGGCTAATCAAAGGGGATATCATATACAACAGCAACACGAATGCAACGATGAATGCAGCAACGACTAGAACCATGATAAAAGGCTAAAGGAGCCACCAGGAATTGAAGAAAAGCAAATCCGTGATCGTTGAACTCAACCCTTCCTCATAGGACATGGGTGAAACTGCCAGTTTGGTTAGCTTAGTAGCTAACGTTCGCTTTTGGACTCTGTTGGAGAGAATCGTGGGGGCTGGTCAAAGGGGTGGCGACAGAGGAAGAGTTTTCTAGCAGTATGTTTGGCAGCGAGTCAGAAGCATTTCTCCTAAAAACCAATCGCTGTGGTGGACCCACTGAGTTATAAGGTGGATCTCGCACTCTGTTCCTGCCGAGCTGCAACATAAACCAAAACGACCACTGTGAAACAGGTAAGAATAACGAAGTACTTCCGGGGCACAAATTTTTGAAATTTTTTAAAACAAGATTTCCTTCCTGTATGCGTTGTAAATGCACAGTATGTTGTGACACCGTAAAATGTGAGTCATTATACTCAGCAGTATTTCTAGGTTCCAAATCCACAATGTTTAGACCCAGAGGACCGTCACTGCGCATTTAGCGGCCAATCAGTTTAAATCCAGTAGTTTTTTTCATGTTGGACATGCATATTCTATCCTACACCATTTTCAGTACCTTGTGTCACTTCTAGTTTCCAAATCCACAGTTCTGTGGGTTTTATGCTGGACTACAACCCCAAAAGGCGTATTGCCGCCACCGACTGGACGGTTTGGACAAGGTAAAAAAAGAAAAAAGAATATCCATACGTGATAGTGAAACTAACTTTATCCACCCAAATAGCAATAGTACATTGACAAAACAAAACTCCAATCTCTTCCTTCTTTCAATTCTCCATATCTCCCTTCTCAGGCTCTACGGCTTGTGATAATATTCCATGTAAGTCCTTCGCAGAGAAGTCTTTCAGCCCCAGGTTCCGCTCTCACAATGATATCTATCTACCTGGACCTTCTCACCACCTTGGCAGGAGCATTTATCACCATAGCTATAAAGACCCCCCTAACCTTTAAAATGTCAGGATCCTGCTGGTGAAGGCCTACACCACCATGGACTGGTCAAGTGCACTATTCACACCCTCAATCCCTTTAACAGCTGCTGCATATGATATGCTCTGGATAGACTTTGGCCACCTCATTCTCTTTCACCCTTGTGGGGGCATTTGAAAAATGTGGCTTCTTCTTTCCCACCACAATTGCAACATGTCACTTTCGTAACACATAATAGGATCTTTTCCACAAGTTGGACATCTCGGCTTCTCCCTTCTGCAAACACTTGAAACATGACCAAAATCTTTACAAATATCACACTACCTTGGTCTTAAGATAAATGCTCTGACTCTGTAGTTAATATACCTTATTAACTGCATTTGAGTAGGGAGAGACTCTATACCAAAAAAAAAACAGATACTCTTCACTCCAGGAATATTTTTCATCTCTTCAACATCTACTTCCCATGAGACTCCAGATATAACCCCCCTGAGGAGTGCCCTGCTTCTAAGAGACACACACGACACTTCAAACTTAGCAAATCGGGTGAGACGAAACACACGTTTCTTCTGCTCCTCAGAAGCAAAACAAATCTAAACCAGCCCGACTCTCCTGATCCTAACACCCTTCACTCTACCCAGCACTCTGTCCTCCAGTATGGATATCTCAAATGGATTCCTCAAGATCAGTAATTCGATCATCTGCTCCTCATTTACAAACCGTACTCCTACAAGATATGAAGTGACATTATCATCACTGTACTCTACTTTTCTCTGTTTTCCTTTCTTTTTGACAATATTCCAATGATCCTTGATTCTACCGCCATTAGAATCCACTTCATCATCCACTTCTGGCATCTTTCTGAATAGATGCGTTGCCTAAAATCCCAAATCCACAGTTTACACCTAGAGGAGCGTCACTTCTCATTTTGCGGCCCTTAAAGAGTGGTCAATTGGCTTAAATCCAGTCGTTTTCTTTCTCCAAATTGCACATATATATTGCACCATACACAATTTCCTGTACATTGTCACAGTAAAAGTGGGGTCCATTGTACCCGAGAGCACTTGTAGTTTCCAAATCCACAAAGTTTACACTCTGAGGAGCTTCTCTGCTCATTCTACAAACAAACAATGCGTTTATTCAAAAAATGAAGATACAATTTGGTTAAAATAAAAAATATTTAAAAAACTTTATTCATCAGTGAATTAATCAATAACTTTTGTGAAATTGATCATCGATATTAAAACAACATTTTCAAATGATATGCATTATTCTATTCATCTCATGGGCTGAGTGAACCTACTGGGCATAACCTGGTTGAATCAGGTTGTGAATCAACATTGTTTCCACGTCATTTAAAGAAGAAAATATATTGGATGATTGTGGTGATAGTAGCCTGTAGGAACATAATCATACTAGGCTACTGCCTCATATTTTATTAGTCTAGCAAAACACTTGACCTGATGCACGTTTTGGCACGTAAGTCTGGCATATTTAAACGTATAAAGTCTGTAGCATTCTCATCGTTAGGATAATGTAGGTCATTTACAGGTATGCCCGTCTAAAATAGTTAATTTATTGTTTCGTAATAAAGATATTGTCCTGAATTAGTCATTCAGCAGGGTTATTGCGAGAGTACAAAAGTGCAGACTGGACCCTGTTTTTACGGACACAAACAATAAATCGTTTTTCCTGTACAGTGCCATATTGTAACGTGTACGAGTACAGGGAGTGAATCATTTAATAAATACATGAACGAAAACACGAAAAGCGTACAGACATTAAACACAAACAGAGTAAATGAGGCCTGGGGAAGGAACCAATGGGAGTGACAGATTATAGGGAAGGTTATCAAGAAGGTGAAGTCCAGTTGAGTGAGGCGTTGGTGCGCGTAACGACGGTGAAAGGTGAGCGCAATACTCAGAAGCCTGGTGACCTAGAGCGCCAGTGAGGGGGTATACGTGACACATAGTGTCCAGGCACCCCACCTTAAGCTATTTGACCATAGTAGAAGTCCAGCAACACTTCATATAACCTAGATTTTGTTCTAACTAATCTGCTTTGTACAGATAATTGTGTATGTTGCAATATGCATGTCCAATATGTAACACGTACTCCATTACTGCGACAATGTACAGGAAATGATGTATGGTGCAATATGTACAGTGCATTTGTAATGTATACAGACCCATTGACTTTTTCCACATTTCGTTACGTTAAAGCCTTATTCTAAAATGTATTAAATTAAAACATTTCCTCATCAATCTACACACGACACCCCATATATAAAAAAACATACCTTATTTACAAAAGTATTCGGGCCATTTGCTACGAGATTTGAAATTGAGATCAGGTGCATCCTGTTTCCATTGATCATCCTTGAGCTGTTTCTACAGCTTGGAGTCCACCTGTGTTCAATTCAATTGATTGGAAATTATTTGGAAAGGCACACACCTGTCTAGGTCCCACAGTTGACAGTACACGTCAGAGCAAAAACCAAGCGATTAGGTAGAAGGAATTTCCCCTAGAGCACCAAGACTGGATTGGGTCGAGGCACAGATCTGGGGAAGGGTATCAAAACATTTCTGCGGCATTGAAGGTCCCCAAGAACACGCTTGTAGCATCATACCCAAGAAGACTCCAGGTTGTAATTGCTGCCAAATGTGTTTCAACAAAGTACTGACTAAAGGGGCTGAATAATTATGTAAATGTGCATTTTTGTAAAAAAAAATTGATCTATTTTAGAATGAGGCTGTAGCGTAACCAAATGTGTAAAAAGTTGAGGCGTCTGAATTCTTTCCGAATGCACTGTATTTCTAATATGACAGGATGATAGCAGTGCAGGCTGTGTCATGTGTGATATTGTGAGGTGCTATACAAATTTGACAGTGGCAAAACGGGGACTTCAAATAGGCCTATCGCATCTGAAGGCACTATGTCTGTATGCTGGGTTTGGGTTTGTACCCGGGTCATCTGTGAGCCACAAGAATGTGTTAGGCTTTAGATGAGTGACTTCCTTTGCTCTCTGGAGCAGGGCTCCTTTTGAAAGGAGGAATTACTGAGGTGGAGTAACTGAAACTGACAATACGTTGTGTCTGTGACGCCTGCCGTTTGGTGAGACGCAGACCTGGTGGTGAAACTGGGAAGACATTGTCCTTTTTGAAGCAGTCTTTACCTGATAAAGCCATGTTAAAACATGGCAGGTAATCAGTGAGAGCTGCAGAAGCCAATGCGGTGTTTCAGATGCCAAGCTTATGGTCATTTTTCAACAGTGGGTAGGAGGGAGATTCCGAGATGTGTGCAGGAGTGCATGGGGCAAAGGATGAAAAAACCTGTCAATTGTAGGGGTGCCGATATTGCGGGGGATCAGAAGCGTCCAGTGTGAGAGAGGTTGATATTGTCAGAAGGATCAGAAGGGGTCACATGCTGAGGCAGTTAAGAGAGTAGAGGATGATGGGTCAAGGGTGAGAAGTAGGCCTTTGCCAATACAGAGTGATACGAATTTGGTTGGCTTTTTAGATTTCTTTGCCACAGTTATCAGCTGTACCACAGAAATGGAACGTGAATCACAGAAAATAGATGTTGTGGTGGCAGCTGCAGAGAAGTATTTGGGTGTATGACGTTTTACTGCAGAAAAGTTATGCTACAAGGTGTGTTGAACAAAGTGGGCCTGGTGTAGGATCAGGTAGAGTCAAAGTATTGGAACGGGATGGTTATTTTTAGTAGTGGTATATAGGTTTAGCTGGTGGTGGATTTTTTTTTTTTTGCTTTTCTTTGTGTATGTAACGTGATTGAACACACAGTAGGTGGCGGCATGCACAAATACAATGTGCAAATGCCATGATACCAAAGAAGAAGAAACTTGAACAGAGGCAGCTGTGTGTGTAGTGCAGTGTTGCCATGTTTGTGGTTTTGCTGCCATTTTGGGCTACTTTAAAAACAATGTCCCGGGTGAAAATGTATTGGTTGTCGGTTTTTGGGCTATTTCTAATTTGCACCATGGTATTTCTCTTAACAAATACACTACTGTTCAAAATTTTGGGGTCACTTAAATGACCTTGTTTTTGAAAGATTTTTTTTTTTTAAATGACATCAAATTGATCAGAAATACAGTGTAGACAATTTTGTAAATTACTATTGTAGCTGAAAACGGCAGATTTTTTAAAATGTTGTATCTACATAGGCGTACAGAGGCCCATTATCAGCAACCATCACCCCTGTGTTCCAATGGCACGTTGTGTTAGCTAATCCAAGATTCAGTTTAAAGGCTAATTGATCATTAGAAAACCCTTTTTCAATTATGTTAGCACAGCTGAAAAATGTTGTAAAGAAGAAATAAAACTGACTTTCTTTAGACTAGTTGAGTATCTGGAGCATTTGTGGATTCGATTACAGGCTCAAAATGGCCAGAAACAAATAACTTTCTTCTGAAACTGTCTATTCTTGTTCTGCGAAATGAAGGCTATTCCATGTGTGAAAATTCCAAGAAACTGAAGATATCATACAACGCTGTGTACTACTCCCTTCACAGAACAGCGCAAACTGTCTAACCAGAATAGAAAGAGGAGTGGGAGGCCCCGGTGCACAACTGAGCAAGAGGACAAGTATATTCATGTCTAGTTTGAGAAACTGATGCCTCACAAGTCCTCAACTGGCAGCTTCATTAAATAGTACCCGCAAAACACCAGTCTCAACGTCAACAGTGAAGAGGCGACTCCAGGATGCTGGCCTTCTAGGCAGAGTTCCTCTGTCCAGTGTCTGTTCTTTTACCCATCTTAATATTTTATTTTTATTGGCCAATCTGAGATATGGCTTTTTCTTTGCAACTCTGCCTAGAAGGCCAGCATCCCGGATTCGCCTCTTCACTGTTGATGTTGAGACTGGTGTTTTGCGGGTACTATTTAATGAAGCGGCTAAGTCTTGAGACAAGGCCGAGGACAATGTCTACTTCTGGAGAAATCCAGATAAGAGGCCCCGCTCCTCCTCTCCATGACAGACGCAGGAGGGAGGCGGCTTACTTCTATCCACCCCCATCTGACCAACACTCTACAAACAGCGCCTCATCCGCTTCCAGTGCCAGTTTTCTTTATCCAACGAGAGACTGGGCCGACGGAAGCACACCGACGAGATGCCGCACCCGACGGGGTAAGAAGAAACGACTACCAGAGGCAGAGGGGACTGTTCACACAGTCCCAGAACCCACGGGTCTAAGTGTCTTCAATTTATCAAGCAAGATATTGAGCCTTGCCCATGTCTCCTTGTTTTCTTTTGTGCCTACAACTCAGTGCAACGATTTCAATGTTAAGGTAGACATGTTTAAGTTTAGAAACATCTGTTTAAGGGGATACTTTAGCTCCTCTAATCGTGATATTTCTACTGAACATGTAGGTTGCTCACCTGCACATACTCCGGCTTCTTTTAGAAGCAAGAGTTTTATTTTATACCTCCAGCCAATCGCAATCACTCTATCGAGACATATTGCAGACTTGAAAGAAAGATTCCCTGTCGTAGGTCAGTTAGGATCACCACTTTATTTTAAGAATGTGAAAAGGGGGGGGTTACGTGACCCTTGAACGAGATGGCCGCATGAACTAAGAGCTCCGCATAAGTAGTTTCCAATTCCTAATCTTACCTCCACTCCAAGTTCAAACTCATTTAGCTTTAGTAAGAAAAAGTAATGGCGGCTACAAAAGGCGACACTACAGGTGACATTTTTACCCGGACTCGAGTATTAGCGACGGAAAAAGCCTCCAAGAAGAAGCTAGCTTCAGAAAAAACTAGCACATTAGCCAGGAGCAAGAGAACCCGCTCCCCCACGAGGCACAACGAATGCCAACCTCGCACTCTGTCGAAGACATCCTTTCTGAGTTGAGATCCCAACGTACAGAACTAAACACTAAATTAGATGCCATTAACTCTCAGCTCAGTGCGATAGGGGGCAAGGTGACAATCCTGGAAAATGCTTTGCCTGACATCAACAACAAGATAACCATAAATGCGGGGCGCCTGGACGAGGCAGAGGGGTGGCCTTGATGAGTGGCCTTTCAGGTTATGTCGATATAGGACTTGTTTTACTGTGGATATAAATACTTTTGTACCCGTTTCCTCCAGCATTTTCACAAGGTCCTTTGCTGTTGTTCTGGGATTGATTTGCACTTTTCGCACCAAAGTACGTTCATCTCTAGGAGACAGAACGCGTCTCCTTCCTGAACGGTATGACGGCTGCGTGGTCCCATGGTGTTTATACTTGCGTACTATTGTTTGTACAGATGAACGTGGTACCTTCAGGCGTTTGGAAATTGCTCCCAAGGATGAACCAGACCAGACTCTACAAAATAAATTCTGATGTCTTGGCTGACTTCTTTTCATTTTCCGATAATGTCAAGCAAAGAACGGATGTTCCACTTCCAGGCAAACACAAGGGAGAAAAATAAATGGAGGAGTTAAGGGGGAATCCCCTGAAGCACTGTTGTAACACAGACTTAAAGTAAGATACTCTAAATAAAAAATACAAGCCAAATATTCATATGAAACTGTCTGGAAATTAACACATTTAAAATAATTGGGGTAATTGTTGAATAACTTAGACTTTCATGACTTTTTATTCATGAAAGAAACATGCTTATTTGTGATCAACACAATTCTATTAATGGGTGTAGATACATTATACTGTGTAAACCAACTTTTCTCACATTTTAAGAAATTATCATATGCAAAACATTTTCTGAATTAAATCCATGGCCAGTTCAGCTAGCTAACCAGTAAACTTGGCAGTGCATGAAACACATGTAGTGATTTTGCACTTTTTCTTCATATTTACAGCCACACCCCCAGCCACATGTTCTGCCACAGCTACAGTTACTCACACAGTAGTAGGTGCAGCAGAAAACAACATACCATGGCAGCGTGCTACTATACTCAGTGGTGATTTTCAAATGTAAATCTTGCCCTGAAGTCAAGTTGTCACAGTTTGAGTTAAGTTGTTTTGAGCGCGGCACAAATCACGTTTCATTGGCAGCATGGCCAATGTCGAATGTTTATCATTTTAATCTTGGAAAAGAGCCCCTTAATCCCAGATTTGGGACCGCACAGCCACTGTCACAGATTCCTTCCAAACCACTCATTGTTGAATTTGCGATTATCCAACTTGTGTAATGTTTATGTCCAATGGCCGATGAGTACGGATACATTTTATCTATAATTTCTCTTCATTATTTATCTTCATATGCCAAGAATTAAAAAGGATTTGCCAGTAGATTGTCTACTTGATTCATGATGATGACTGCTAGCTAAGATCAGTCCAATCAAAGCTACTGTACATATAACGTGATTTGACATTTTATCTGTGGCCAATGACCTTGAGTCTTCTTGGATGGGCACTTCTAATGAAACTCTATGGCAGCACCCTTCGACTTGGCGGTGATGTAGTGTCCCCATGAGTGACAGAACACTGAGCCAATTACAACGCAACGCTCTGTATTTTCTGCTGGCTTGCCCCACCACCACAGAAAGCATTGAGCGAGACTGAAACACCTGCTTTTTGGACCTGCCTTACTCATGAAAACAAAAAAGAGACCATGTTTTCATGCGGATTATTAACTCAATGATATATATATTTTTTTAACATTGTTTGGAAACTGATATGTGACATGTATTAATGCCAAAATAACATGAAAACAGGCAAGCCCTTTTGTTACTAAATATATAGTTGACCTTCTCCAGTGAGCCAAACAATCTGGACAGGAGTGCAGTTAAAGAAATGCACACATTTGATGTAACGTAAGGTGACGATGAGTCATTGTCAAACTCATTTTTGGTCAAACAAGACTGAAAGAAGAGAGTGTGGTGGATGAATCAGAATTAGTTGGGTAACAAGTAATTAAGATGTCTTATCTGCATAATATTCTTATGTGATATACTTTTTATTATAATGTATTTCTAATGACTCTGGTGTTGGCAGTTGCATTTCTTCCCTCAGCTGGAGCACAGTCAGTTGGGACCCAGAGAGGGGAGAGGTCAGGCTTGTCTTTTACATGTCTCTGGCGCTATGCAGAATATCAGAAAGGGAAGAGTACAGGAGGGAACATTGTCTTCATATGTGAATGTGTCTTTACCTATTCTTAAACCATGTGAAGGGATGGCGTGAGTACCTTTTGAATTTTGTTCAAATATTCCACAAATATTTGAACTCATCAGTCTCTCCCGAACTGTGGACATGATGGTGTGGTTTAAACTGTAAAATTGAAGTATTCTGTGATTACATAACTCCATTTGGGGGGTTTCCAAAGTAGCCTTCAACTGCACAGTTCAAATACCAACTCCCTACCATCTATTCTGGTCAAAAATATAAATGCAACATGTAAATTGTTGGTCCCATGTTTTATGAGCTGAAAAAGATCCCAGAAATGTTCCATATGCACGAAAAGCTGATTTCCTTCCCTGTCAGTGAGCATTTCTTCTCTGTCAGTGTGCTGGGGACAATAAAAGGCCACTCTAAAATGTGCGGGTTTGTCACACAACACAATGTCATAGATGTCTCAAGTTGAGGGAGCATGCAATTGGCATGCTGACTGCAGGAATGTCCACTAGAGCTATTGCCAGAATTCAATGTTAATTTCTCTACCATAAGCCGCCTCCAACTTTGTTTTTAGAGACCTCACAACCACCAACCACGTGTAACCACGCCAGTCCAGGACCTCCACATCCAGCTTCTTCACCTGCGGGATCGTCTGAGACCAGCCACCTGGACTGCTGATTAAAATGTGGGTTTGCACAACTGAATAATGTCTGCACAAATCGTCAGAAACCATCTCAGTGAAGCTAATCTGTATGCCCGTCGTCCTCACCAGGGTCTTGACCTGACTGTAGTTTGGCGTCGTAAACAACTTAAGCTGGTAAACGCTCACCTTTGATGGCCACTGGAGAAGTGTGCTCTTCATGGTTGAATCCCGGTATGGCATTTGTGTGGGCGAGCGGTTTACTAATGTCAACGTTGTGAATAGAGTGCCCCATGGTTGTGGGGGAGTTATAGTATGGGCAGGCATAAGCTACAGACAATGAACACAATTGTATTTTATCGATGGCCATTTGAATGCAAAGAGATCATGAGATCCTGAGGCCCATTGTCGTGCCATTCATCCGCCACCATCACCTCATGTTCCAGCATGATAACGCACGGCCCCATGTTGCACGGATTTGTACACAATTCCTGGATGCTGAAAATTCAGTTCTTCCATGGCCTGCATACTCACCAGACATGTCACTCTTTGAGCGTGTTTGGATGGTCTGGATCGACGTGTACGAAAGCGTGTTCCAGTTCCCACCAATGTCCAGCAACTTCACACAGCCATTGAAGAGGAGTTGGACAACATTCCACAGGCCACAATCAGCGGCCTGATCAACTCTACGTGAAGGAGATGTGTCGTGCTGCAGGAGACAAATGGTGGTCACACCAGATACTGACTGGTTTTCTGATCCACACCCGTACCTTTTTTTCAAGGTATCTGTGACCAACAAATACATATGCGTATTCCCAGTCGTTCGAAATCTGTAGATTAGTGCCTAATGAATTAATAAAAATGGACAGATTTTCCTTATATTGTGTTTTTATATTCTTGTTCAATGTATCTACATGGGTGTGGCCAGTACTCCTACTCATTATTTTTCTCAGATGCACCTCGTGCGCTGTGGTGTCTGACAGCCTGACTGGTAATAATCAGATCCAACTGAATTTGTGTTTTGTAAGAGACATTTCATATGGGTGCAATTAAGTGCGGTTTCTGTTTAATAGCTTTATAAACAAGTGGAGTAATTGCAGATAGTTTCAGGAATGCCCCCCCCCCCCTCCTCTTTACACCCTGTTCTCTTGTCTCCCTTCTGTTTATAGTAGCTCATGTTGAGGAAGGGCTGAGAGTGGCGCGTGACTGCTGAGAATGTCCAGCTAGTGTGTCTGGGCATTTCCCCTCGACTCTGCCCTCTGTGTCCATGGTAACCAGCCGAATTCAGAATTCACACCATGCAGGCATGTTTCTATACTGTAAGCTGCTGCTATGTTACACTGGAAGAACCAGTTCAGTTGCAAAGCTGCTTATTCATCCCCTGGAGGTGAATTATTTTATTACAACTAGTATAACACTCCTAACCCTCCTTATCTTTAGCACGTATTGACTATCTATAGCGGGGCACTTTTGTTTCAGCAGCTTTATGCTTCAAACTAATCATGGTCTAGATTGAAGACCATTTAATATTCAGTTGATGAGTCAAATCAGTTGTGTATCTAAGCAGCCCATACATATATTTACATACAGAGCTGGTGTAACTGAGTCAGGTTTGTAGGCCTCCTTACTTGCTCACACGTTTTGCAAATGTTTTTGCAAATGTTCGATAGGATTGAGGTCAGGGCTTTGTGATGGCCATTCCAATACCTTGACTTTGTTGTCCTTAAGCCATTTTGCCACAACTTTGGAAGTATGCTTGGGGTCATTGTCCATTTGGAAGACCCATTTGCTACCAAGCTTTAACTTCCTGACTGATGTCTTGATGTTGCTTCAATACATCCACATAACAAACAAAACATGAATTTTTTGCAAAGCTATTAAAAATAAAAACAGAAATACCTTATTTACATAAATATTCAGACCCCTTGCTATGAGACTTAAAATTGAGCTCCGGTGCATTCTGTTTCCATTGATCATCCTTGATGTTTCTACAACTTGGAGTTCTCCTGTGGTAAATTCAATTGATTGGACATGATTTTGAAAGACTCACACAGAGAGCAAAAATCAATCCATGAGGTCGAAAGAATTGTCGTAGAGCTCAGAGACAGGATTGTGTCGAGGTACAGATCTGGGGAAGGATACCCAAAAAATTCTGCAGCATTGAATGTCCAAGAACACAGTGGCCTCCATCATTCTTAAATGTATGAAGTTTGGAACCACCAAGACTCTTCCTAGAGCTAGCCGCCTGGCCAAACTGAGGAATAGGGGGGGAAAGACCGTGGTCAGGGAGGAGACCAAGGACCCTATGGTCACTCTGACAGAGCTCCAGAGCTCCAGAGTTGTTCTTTGGAAATGGGAGATCCTTCCAGATGGACAACAAACTCTGCAGGACTCCACCAATCAGGCCTTATAGGTAGAGTGGCCAAACGGAAGCCACTCCTCAGTAAGAGGCACATGACAGCATGATTGGAGTTTTCCAAAAGTCACCTAAAGACTTTCAGACAATTTAGAAACAAGATTCTCTGGTCTGATGAAACCAAGCTTGAACTCTTTGGCCTGAATACCAAGCATCACGTCTGGATGGCACCGTCCCTACGGTGATGTATGGTGGTGGCAGCATCGTGATGTGGGTATTTTTTTAGTGGCAGGCACTGAAACCTGGCACTAGTCAGTATCGAGGGAAAGAAGAACGGAGCAAAGCACAGAGAGATCCTTGATGAAAATGTGCACCAGAACGCTCAGGATCTCAGACTGGGGTGAAGGTTCATCTTCCAACAGGACAATGACCCTAAGTACATAGCCAAAACAATGCAGGAGTGGGTTCGGGACAAGTCTCAGAATGTCCTTAAGTGGTCCAGCCAGAGCCCGGACTTGAATCCGATCGAACATCTGGAGAGACCTGAAAATAGCTGTGTAGCGATGCTCACCATCCAACCTGACAGAGCTTGAGATGATCTGCAGAGACAAATGGGAGAAACTCCCTAAATACAGGTGTGCCAAGTTTGTAGCATTATAGCCAAGAAGATTCTAGGCTGTAATCTCTGCCAAAGGTGCTTCAACAAAGTACTGAGTAAACGGTCTGAATACTTATGTAAATTCAATATAATTTTTTCTTTGTAATAAATTTGCAGAAATTTCTAAACTTGTTTTTGCTTCATCATTATGGGGTGTTGTGTGTAGATGGATAACAAAAAATTTCATCAATTTAAGAACAAGGCTGTTACATAACAAAATGTGGAAAAAGTCAAGGGGTCTGAATAGTTTCAGCACCCCTACTTCCTGTGGCTATGTTCCTCCATCTTCTCTTACCCACAAAATGTATTTTGCTATTACAGCAAAATAAAAACGTAATTTAAAGGACTTTCCTATACAGATTAAATTGCTTACCCGCTCCACAGCAAGCGGTTGTTTGAGGTTTAAAAAGGAACAATATAAAACAGTACTTTTTTGGGTTCAAACCAGTTCAGAACTTTATTTTGCTGGTTGGACCATTGGAACGGAACAAAAAAATATGTATAGAACAAAATATTTCATTTCCAATATGGGTTCCAACCACTGATTAAAACAGATTGTGATAGCTGTAGGACTAATTGATATTTTCATTCACTCAACTAGTTGGCTAGTGCAATTTTGGTTTCATGTATTAGTATGAAAAGAAACATAACTGAACAACTTGCTATTTAGAGCGTTTGTTAGTGTTTAAATACTGGAGAGTCGAGACCAAATCACGGGCGCTGGACAAAGTGGATTTCAGTTGTAACAAAAGGCAGTTTTATTGAGTCAAAAGATATCTTGTCCCGCAGTTTTACGTGCACGGATCTAGTTCATATAACTCGGTAAGGAGTCAGGTGAAAAAGAGACTTGTACAAAAGGTTTACAGTCATTTTTATACATAGAATAAAGTAGGTAGAGTCGTGACGCCTTCTGAATGGTCCCGTAGGGTTGGAGGCGGACCTGCTCTAGCCAGAGCAGGAGCCCCATTGGTGCACAGCAGAGTCTTGTTCTGAGCACCCGACCAGTAGAGGGGGGTGAGATGTGTGTTTATACAAGGAGATCTGTGTCAGGGGATCCTGAGATAGGAGAGCAGAGGGGGTCGTGAAACAACAGAGATGAGGGGGTAGTTGTATTGCAGGGAGAGTGACCTGGTTCCTGTTTTAGCAGGGGTACGTGAAATGACTTGAGTCAGGTGGATTAGCTTAGCGCTGTATAATATATGAGCTATGTGTATGAATATTTATATAACACCTTTCTCCAAAATACATGTTTTTGGCTTCAAAGACCATAAATAATGGCAGGCTATAACAAATGTGCAGTGACGAAATGACAGCTGAGAATGCAAATCATTAATGAGTTAGCCCTTAGTTGGGCTAACTAACTCGAGGCTGTAATCGCTGCTCCAACAAAGTAATGCGTAAAGTAAATACTTATGTAAAATGTCATTTCTGGGGTGTTTCTAGTGAGGAAATATGGAACGAAACTTTTCTTTGCCATTATGGGGTATTGTGTGTAGATTAAAATCCATGTTTGAATTTTGTAACGTAAAATGTGGAAAAAGTCAAGTGGTCTGAACTTTCCGAATGCACTGTATGTTGCAATATCAATATTCTGAGCTGCTTTGCTTTACTTTTTATACTGTTCTTTTGATATGTTTCAATATTGTCAGAGCCACCTTGATACAATGCTTCAATATTTGCAGAATGTTTCCTTTCCCTGGCAAATAATGCAGACAGGCAAATGCAAAAATTAGCTGGGCGCACATATAAGGAAAATCTCTGAATGCGGCACAATCAGAGATTTGACTACTCGAAATCCATAGGTTTAAAAAGGCAAAATGATTTTCCTTTTCTATTTCGTGATTTTCGTCATTCTTCGGTTAAATTTGTTTGTCTTCATGAGTCCTTGTCGATTATAAGCTTAATTCACTCCTCTGTAGGCCTATGCCTATTGTTTCAGTGTTTCAGTTTATTTCCGCGGTCAGCTGTTTTATGAACCGGTTACTTTTCACATTGATGTCGGCATCAAATCAGCCTTGTTGTGACTTGTTAGCGTGTATTACGCATTTCATGTTGCACTGTATGGGCCATTCCACAAGTAAATCGATCAATTTGATGTTTGAGTATTGTACACGCTGTTCCAAAGACCATTAAACCTAATATTGAGCTGATAATTCATGTGTCTGGGCTGATTATTTTGTTATTGCTGTTCTCCAAATAGCATTTTTGAGTTTTTAAATTCTGTAGAAATGGGCTTCAAACCCCACACACAGTTTGACATACTGTAGGTTTAGCTGAACTGACGCCACTGTACATGGTCATTTGTTCCTGTAAATACACTGGAAATCAGTTTAGCAAAAAATATATAATTTGGTCCCAGTTAAACTTTTTGGGTGATTCTGTCTTCTGGCATGTTATTCCATCTGTACCATGTCACCTTTGTGCTTAACCACACAAAGCTTCCCACATGTCTCTACAGATGGCCAGCAGAAATGTGCCTTTTTTGCTATGCTCCCTACCCCAGACATCATTCAAACACAACCATTAGAAGTGGAGTGAGGTCATTTATCATATAAATATTATTTATACCTCACATGCGACCTGTGATACGACACCATGCAATTAATATGAACAAAGTATATTAACATACTTATCTGACTCCGTAATAATGATTGAGCAATACGGAAGGACTATTAAATAGTTACAGGAATAAACAAATCAAGAAAGGTCTGAGAATTGTCTGTCCAAGGCAAATGGATTTCATTACATGTAATTCACATACAAGGCAACATTGACATTAAGGCATTTATAATCTAGGCATGAGCAGAGAGTGACAGAGCGAACAAAACAGAGAAGGCTGCATTTACACATCTATTTGTTTTCTTGCATAAAAGTTGGTCATACAAAAACACTGTATAGTAAAATCTCAGTAACACTTAAAGGCCCACTGCAGTCTGTCCTGGTTCTTCCTGGCATCAGAGACTTATTACACTCGGGCGTTTCCCATTTCCTCATGATTTTCCCCCTTTAAAAGTGGTGTTTTCTGTTCTCTTTGCAGAAGCTTTATTTTGTTTTATTTTGATGTGTTTGTCCCGAGTGAGTTTCTAGTCCGAATGTTTTTTGTTTTCTCCTGTGTTACGGTTATCTATTCACAGTAAAGTATTTGTTTATCCTTAAAATCATTAGTTCCTCGTCTGGTCCATTGTCTACACCTGGGTTCAACCCCACCATATCACGCAGTCAAACTAGATTTTCCAGTGTTTTATATATTTCCACAGTATGAGATTGGAATAATACTGTGAAAATCATGCCCTTTTCAGTTTGGAAAAAAAACACCTGAAAATTCTGCCTGTTTTGGTGGGATGGAGTTTTCCACCAGGCAGTAAATTAGTTAATAGACCAATAAGAGCATTCCAAACCTTTTTTGTCCTAGCAAAATTCTTGCTTTGAAATTTGTCTTAGCTTTCTTGACCTTTTTTAAATTCAAAACAATGACCGTAAGGTACTTAATTCTACATTGTGATGAAGCCAGCTCCGATGCAGAAAAAGATGGTCAAGACAATTGGGTCTATGGAGAAAAACAAAACCAGAATGAATGGACAGTGGAGTTTATACTACAGCAACACTTTACATTACAGTGCCCTTAATACTGTGTTACTACTCACGTACCCATGAAGCAGACATGAGTCAGTAATGGTTGCTTAGTCACGTGATGTATAGCCCTGCCTGCACCCCTTCGGGCCAGTAGGGAACTCTCTTGTTCAAGATAGTTTCTCCCATGGTAGACCCGGGTTCATATCTCGCATGTTACAATTAGTGTAAGTATTGTATTCACAGCAGTAACCTTAACGCGAAGTGCAATGTGGGTACAGTAACAATTTACTACACTTGTTATACTGTGATTATAATAAACAGTAAGGGCACTAACGTAAAGTGTAACCACACTTACACATGCAGTGAGGACAATACATAAAGAGTGGTACTCAGTGATGTGTTTGTGTGGTCAGGACTGTATAAATGCCAAAGGCTCTATTGCAGGAGACGTATGGGTTTATATACAGACCTGTGAATTAATTACCTAACACAGTTGACAGAGAGGAAGGAAACCGCTCAGGGGTTTCACCATGAGGCCAATGGTGATATTAAACCTGTTACAGTTTAATGGCTGTGATAAAGAGAAAACCGTGGATGGATCAACAACATTGTAGTTACTCCCCAATACTAACCTAAAATGACAGAGTGAAGAGAAGGAAGCCTGTACAGAATACAAATATTCCAAAACATGCATCCTGTTTGCAAGAAGGCACTAAAGTAGAACTGCAAAAAAATGCATGTTTTGTCCTGAATACAAAGCATTATGTTTGGGAGCAAATCCAACAACATAATCAGAGTACCACTTTATATTTTTAAGCAATGTTCACCATGCTCAAAGGGATATTCAATGTCTCGTTTAAAAAAAAATCTGCAATAGGTGCCCTTCTTTACACGGCTTTGGAAAACCTCCCTCGTCTTTGTCTTTGAATCTGGGCTTGAAATGTACTGCTCGACTGAGGGACCTTACAGACAATTGTATGTGTTGGGGTACAGAGATGAGGTAGTAATTCAACAATCATGTTAAACATTATTGCACACAGAGTGAATGCAACTTATTATCTGACTAGTTATGCAAATGTTTACTCTTGAAGTTTAGGCTTACCATAACAAAAATGGTTGAATACTTAACTATAGACATTTCAGCTTTTCATTCAATACATTTAAAATTCATGCTGTAACACAACAAAATGTGGAAAAAGTCAAGGGGTGTGAATACTCTCTGAAGGCACTGGATTTGTTTCCTAATACAGTTGAAGTTGGAAGATTACATACACCTTAGCCGAATACATTTAAAAGCAGTTTCACAATTCCTGACGTTTAAACCCTATAAAAATATCCTGTCTTAGGTCAGTCAGGATCGCAACTTCATTTTAAGAATGTGAAATGTATAATGAATAAGAGTAGTGATTTATTTCAGCTTTTATTTCTTTCATCACATTCCCAGTGGGTCAGAAGTTTACATACACTCAATTAG
This sequence comes from Oncorhynchus gorbuscha, assembly GCF_021184085.1. Classification (NCBI taxonomy): domain Eukaryota; kingdom Metazoa; phylum Chordata; class Actinopteri; order Salmoniformes; family Salmonidae; genus Oncorhynchus; species Oncorhynchus gorbuscha. Next base: position 51,642,793 of record NC_060180.1, on the reverse strand, counting down.
TATTTGGTAAATTGCTTAACTTGGGTCAAACGTTTCAGGTAGCATTCCACAAATAAGTTGGTTGAATTTTAGCCCATTCCTCCTGACAGAGCTGGTGTAACAGAGTCAGGTTTGTAGGCCTCCTTGCTTTCACTCGCTTTTTCAGTTCTGCCCACACATTTTCTATGGGATTGAGGTCAGGGCTTTGTGATGGCCACTCCAATACCTTGACTTTGTTGTCCTTAAACCATTTTGCCACAACTTTGGAAGTATGCTTGGGGTCATTGTCCATTTGGAAGACCCATTTGCGACCAAGCTTTAAATTCCTGACCGATGTCTTGAGATGTTGCCTCAATATATCCACATAATTTTCCACCCTCATGATGCCATCTATTTTGTGAAGTACATTAGTCCCTTCTGCAGCAAAGCACTCCCACAACATGTTGCTGCCACCCCCGTGCTTCATGGTTGGGATGGTGTTCTTCAGCTTGCAAGCCTCCCCCTTTTTCCTCCAAACATAACGATAGTCATTATGGCCAAACAGTTCTATTTTTGTTTCATCGGACCAGAGGACATTTCTCCAAAAAGTACAATCTTTGTCCACATGTGCAGTTGCAAACCGTAGTCTGGCTTTTTTTTAATGGCGGTTTTGGAGCAGGGTCTTCCTTGCTGAGCTGCCTTTCAGGTTATGTCAATATAGGACACGTTGTACTGTGGATATAGATCCTTTTGTACCGGTTTCCTCCAGCATCTTCACAAGGTCTTTTGCTGTTGTTCTGGGATTAGCACTTTTCGCACCTAAGTACGTTCATCTCTAGGAGACAGAACGAGTCTCCTTCCTGAGTGGAATGACGGCTGCGTGATCCCATGGTGTTTATACTTGCGTACTATTGTTTGAACAGATGAACGTGGTACCTACAGGCATTTGAAAATTGGTCCCAAGGATGAACCAGACTTGGAGGTCTACAATTATTTTTTCTGTGGTCTTGGCTGATTTCTTTTGATTTCCCCATGATGTCAAGCAAAGAGGCAATGAGTTTGAAGGTAAGCCTTGAAATACATCCACAGGTACACCTCCAATGGACTCAAATGATGTCAATTAGCCTATCAGAAGTTTCTAAAGCCATGACATCATTTTCTGGAATTTTCCAAGCTGTTTAAAAAGGCACAGTCAACTTAGTGTATGTTTACTTCTGGCCCACTGGAATTGTGATACAGTGAATTAATCTGTAAACAATTGTTGAAAGAATTACTTGTCTTATGCACAAAGTAGATGTCCTAACCGACTTGCCAAAACTATAGTCTGTTAGCAAGAAATGTGTGTTAATCCTTTATTCTACAATATAAAATGGACATTTGTTGAGCCAGTAAACCCTGTATCACCCCTGCCCCCTGCCTGCTCACTTGATTTGGTCTGGCTTCTGTATTAAGCGACAATGTCAGCAGCTGCTAACATGCCAATAGCGATCATTGCTCCTTTGTATAAGCTCCCAGTGCCATCAGAGATTGAAGTGTTGGGTTTGGATTTTTGTGGGAGAAGAGGACAGGGAGAGCAGTTAAACACAAAGAAAATGAATTGTCAAACACTGATATACACTACTACCCATTGCTTATCTTCAGATTTGATTTGTAGAATATTCGACGAACAACAAAGTCTCTTGCACACACCACCACATCAAAGTATTCAGAGTTTGTATCTTTATTCTTGGTGTACACGCTGAAGCTCGAACTGAGCATTGCTGTTCTGTGGGTTTTGTTTACTCACCAGGATGCCCAGCAAGACCTGACTCCCCCTGTTAAAGACAAAACACACTGAGAACACCCAGACTGCTGATCTCTGTGTTATAGAATCGGCTAATGTCACGGAAAATAACCATGAGACATGTTTTCGTTAAAATACGGTTTGAATATTAAATTAAAACATTGCTGGAGCAATCTGTAATGACCGTACAGGAATGATTACATACAGTACCTTCAGAAAGTATTCACACCCCTGGACTTTTTCAAGATTGTTGTGTTAGTCACTGGCCTACACACAATACCCCATCGTGTCAAAGGGGAAGTATGTTTTTAGAAATGGTTACAAATGAAAAGCTGAATTGTCTTGAGTCATTAAGTATTCAAGCCCTTTGTAATGGCAAGCCTAAATAAGTTCAGTAGTAAAGATGTGCTTAACAAGTCCCATAAGTTGCATGGACTGTGTGCAATGAGTGTTTAACATGATTTTTAAAATGGACTACCTAATCTTTGTACCGAACAAATACAGAAAATTGTAAGGTCCCTTAGTCGAGCAGTGAATTTCCTTCCCAACTCAGTTGCCGGAGAGGAATTTCACCATGAGGCCAATGGTGACTTAAACAGTTACAGAGCTCAATGGCTGAGATAGAAAACAGAGGATGGATCAACAACATTGTCGTTACTCCACAATACTAACCTAAATGACAGAGTTAAAAGAAGGAGCCTGTACAGAATACGCATCCTGTTTGCAAAAAGGTACTAAAGTAAAACTGCAAAAATGTGGCAAAGTGTAGTATTCAGGAAACGTCATGTTCTGAATACAAAGCGTTGTGTTTGGGGCAAATCCAACATCACACTAATCACGGAGTACCACTCTTCATATTTCCAAACATGATGGTGGCTGCATAATGTCATGGGCATGCTTATTGTGAAGTTCATGTTAAGTATCCCTATATTTCTGTTATTACGGTGCTATCACTGTTATTAGTACACCTGCACAGTAGTCTCACAGGAGATGGACCTGGTCTGGGTGCAATGGCAACTGTGTACTGTGGAAATACGATGAAGTAAATGTTGTTAAACTGGAACCTAGTCATTGTGTCATGTGTTAACACTTATCATGGCAAGGACTGGGGAGTTTTTCTTTTATAAAAAACAAACAGAATAGAGCTAAGCACAGTATCACGTTTTGGGGAAGACTCAGATGCAGACAGTGTCGATGTAACAAAAGTTATTACTAGAACAGGGGGCAAGCAAAACAACAGGTCAAGCAAGGACAGGCAAGGACAGGCAGAGATCAGTAATCCAGATCAGAGTCCAAAAGGTACAGAACGGCAGGCAGGCAGAATGGTCAAAACCGGGAAAACTAGAACCAGACAGGAGCACGGGGGAACACGCTGGTAGGCTTGACGATCAAAATTAACTGGCAACAGACCAACAGATAACACATGTATAAAAACACTGGGGACAATGGGGAAGATGGGCAACTCCTGGAGGGGGTGGAGACAAGCACAAAGACAGGTGAAACAGATAAAGGTGTGACACACAGGCAAAATCCTAGAGGAAAACCTGGTTCAATCTGCTTTCCAGACAAATACCTTTCAGCAGGACAATAACCTAAAACACAAGGCAAAATATACACTGAAGTTGCTTACCAAGACGACTGTTACGGATACAGTTATCCTGTGTCTGTGTGTATCCTGTGTGTGTTTCTTTTCTCTCCTTCTCCCCTCACAGGTGAAAATCATCACTCCCCAATCAATCATCAATCAGAAGACACACCTCCTCCTATTTCCTGACCTATCACAGTTCCTTCCCCATGGTTTAAAAACCCCATCATTTGTTTGTTCTAGAGCTCAGCTCAGCTCAATCTCTCTGTAAATACCATGTCTGTAGGTCTCTGTGTTTCACTCTCGCTTTGTGTCTTAAACCTCTCTTTTGTTTAAAGCACCTCCATAGCACTTTGTCATCACCTGTGAGTATTGTTTTTGGTTATGGCGTTTGTTTGTTGCTGGTGGGAAAAGGGGGAAACCAAGACAAGTCGCCCATGGGCATACACTACCCGTAGGTGAACTTTGTTAAATACACTGGGCGGACCACCCACTGTATTTTTGGTTAGTTAGTTAGCTGTTGTTAAAGTAGGCTAGTCTAGCTTAGGGGTGTGTTTTTGTATACTTATTGTTTCTTTCCTTGGGTCCAGCTCAGCCCCTTTTCCTGCTCCACCCATTACCGTGTGTTTATAAATAACCCTAGAGTTTGAAGGTAGATTTCTGTTGTCGTGGTTATTTCGTGCACACTTTGTCACAATAATAATTTGCATGGGTTATGTTGAATTGAATGTTCCTTAGTGGCCTAGCTTTTTTTTACATTTGTTTTAAAAATGTTACTTTCCCTTTTTCTCCCCAATTTCGTGGTATCTAATTGATTAGTAGCTACTATCTTGTCTCATCGCTCCAACTCCCGTACAGGCTCGGGAGAGACGAAGGTTGAAAGTCCTCCGATACCCAACCAAGCCGCACTGCTTCTTAACACAGCACCATCCAACCCGGAAGCCAGCCGCACCAATGTGTCAGAGGAAACACCGTCCACCTGGCAACCTTGGTTAGCACGCACTGCGCCAAGCCCGCCACAGGAGTGGCTGGTGCGCGATGAGACAAGGATTTTCCCTACCGGCCAAACCCTCCCTAACCCGGGCGACGCTAGGCCAATTGTGCATCGCCCCACGGACCTCCCCGTCGCGGCCGGTTACGTCAGAGCCTGGGCCACCAGGGTCTCTCTGGTGGCGCAGCTGGCGCTGCAGTACAGCACCCTTAACCACTGCGCCACCTGGGAGGCCGCCTAGTTATAGTTGCCTTATATCACCTTGAAAAACTATAGCAAGACTTCAAAATGGCTGTCGAGAAAACAACCAACTTGACAAACGTTGAAGAATTTAAAAAGTGTAAATATTGTACAATCCAGGTGTGCAAAACTCTTAAGACGTACCTAGAAAGTCAAACCAGTAATCGCTTCGAACATGTATCGACTCAGATGTGAATAATTATGTAAATTTGTCAACCCTGATCTGTTTCACCGTTCTTTTGTGCTCGTCTCCACCCCACTCCAGGTGTCACGCATCTTCCCCATTTATCCCCAGTGTATTTATACCCATGTTTTCTGTTTGTTGCCAGTTTGTCTTGTCAAGCCTATCAGCGTTTTTCCCATATTCCTGTTTCTCTAGTCCCCCTTTTTCCCGGTTATGACCATTCTGCCTGCCCTGACACTGAACTTTCCTGACATTTTGTACCTTGTGACACTGCCCTGGATTACTGACCTCTGCCTGCCCTTTGACCTGTCGTTTGCCTGCCCCGTTTTTGTAATAAACTTACTTCGAACTGTCTGCATCTGGGTCTCCTCCTGAGCCGTGCTAACTGAACTGTCTGCATCTGGGTCTCCTCCTGAGCCGTGCTAACTGAACTGTCTGCATCTGGGTCTACTCCTGAGCCATGATAAGTTTCTGTATGTCTTTTTTACATTTGCAAAAAATATATAAACACATTAACATTTTTCGGTGTGTAAATAGGTGAGGCACTATACAACAGATCAGCTAGGAAAAGCTCAGGAGTGACTGGTTGGAGTCACTGCTATAAAAATGGTTACACCATGCGCTAACCTTAGCACAATATAAGTACAGTGTATCAATTGTTAATTACAATACGATTAAAGTAATAATTAAACTAACAAGTGCACTAATGTAAAGTGCACTACATAGATTTGTTTTCTTACTAGGAAACTCAAACACTAAACTTACTGTTGTGTCCAGCTTGACCAACAGGTCCAGCTTCCTTCAGTCTAGGGCATGCTGAAATGAGAGTAAAGAAAGCTTAGAGTGAGTGACGTGTTGTGCAGATGGTACAAATGAACGAAGACATTATTAGGGGGTCATACATGCTCATTATGAACTGGGTGGTTTGAGTCCTGGATGCTGATAGCAGTGGTATATCAGACTGTATACCGCGGGTATTACTTATTTTTACTGCTCTAATTACATTGGTAACAAGTTTATAAAACAGTATGACATCTCAGGGGTTTGTGATATGGCCAATATACCACGGCTAAGGGTTTTATATACAGTTCCTTCAGAGTATTCAGACCCCTCAACTTTTTCCACATTTTGTTAAGTTACAGCCTTATTTTAAAATGGATTAAAAAACAGAAATGCCTTATTTTCACAAGTATTCAGATTCTTTGCTAAGAGCTCAGGTGCATCCTGTTTCCATTGATCAACCTTGATGTTTCTACAACTTGATTGGAGTCCACCTGTGGTAAATTCCATTGAGTGGACATGATTTGGAAAGGCAAGCACCTGTCTATATAAAGGTCCCACAGTTGACAGTACATGTCAGAGCAAAAACAGCCACGAGATCGAAGGAATTGTCCGTAGAGCTGAGACAGGATTGTGTCGAGGCACAGATCTGGGGATCAGTACCAAAAAAGTGTCTGCAGCATTGAAGGTCCCCAAGAAGACAGTGACCTCCCATTCTTACATTTTGATGGGTTCTAAACTTGAAATATTCATGTTACTGAGAGAGAGGGGAATGCAGGATGTTTACGTTCTGTCAGAACGTGTTCTTGTTAGACATCAGGTATCCTATGGAAAGGAGAAGGGCCACAGTCTGGTTTCAGTTGTTGGGTTATAATTTCAAAGGAGGAATGTATATGGTGGGGTCAATAAAGGTTGGATATGAGCCAGGGGCTTGGAAAGTTACTTAGTAAGGGAAAAGGCAATCCCATGGTTGCGGTCACTGATAGGGTTGGAGAGCTGTGGATTAGTGCGGAATGGGTGCCGAGGTCAGGTAGAAGAAATTTGGAAACACCAAGTCTCTTCCTAGAGCAAAGCCCGGCCAAACTGAGCAATCGGGGGAGAAGGGACTTGTTCATGGAGGTGACCAAGAACCTGATGGTCACTGACAGAGCTCTGGTGTTCCTCTGTGGAGATGGAAGAACCTTCCAGAAGGACAACCATCTTTGCAGCAATTCACCAACCAGGCCTTTATGGAGTGGCCAGATGGTAGCAACTCCTTACTAAAAAGGCACATGACAGTCTGCTTGGTGTTTGCCAAAAGGCACCTAAAGAGTCTCAGACCATGAGAAACATTCTCTGGTCTGATAAAATGAAAGATTGAACTTGGCATCATCCCTATGCGGAAGCATGGTGGTGGCAGCATCATGCTGTGGGAATGTTTTTCAGCTGCAGGGACTGGAAGACTAGTCAAAGATGAAAGGAGCAAAGTACAGAGATATCCTTGATTAAAAACCTGCTCCAGAGCGCTCGGACTGGGGCGAAGGTTCACATTCCAACAGCACAACAACCCTAAGTACACAGCCAAGACAACGCAGGAGTAGCCTCGGGACAAGTCTCAATGTTCTTGAGTGGCCCAGCCAGAGCCCAGATTTGAACATCTCTGGAGAGACCTGAAAATAGCTGTACCCAAATACAGGTGTGCCAAGCTTGTAGCGTCATATCCAAGAAGATGTCACGATGTAATCCAGTTCTGGGCAAAGACCGGGCCCGGGGGCCGTATGCAGCCTGCGACCTGATTCAATACGACCCGCGCAATCATGCTCAGATCAAAGAATTTGTGATAGTAGTTTTGAAAAATATATTTGTTATTCAAATTAAAAGCCCAATGAATACTCGCCTTTGTATAATGATTTAACTCCCACTGCTTGTGGGACATTTATTTTGAAGGCACGTATAAATAACGACACGAGGACAGAGTGACTGACTAGCTGACACACATCAGTTACAAATAGTAGCTAGCTAGAAATTGCACAAAAATGAGTATTTCAAAGAAAAGGAGAGGAGACTATGAATGTAGGGTGTTCCAACAAGAGTGGACATCAAAATATGTCTTTGAGGTATCAGGGAAAGCTGTGTGCTTAGTGTGCAAAGAGAACATCGCTGTCTTCAAAGACCACAACTTGTCCTGATACTTCCAAACGAAGCATGCAGAGAAATATAGGAATATGTCTTCTTAGCAGAGGGCAAAGGCATTGAAAGAGTTGCTTTCTCAGTTGCGAAAGCAGCAAGGATTTTTCACAAAACTGCATTCAGCAAACGACAGAATTGCGAGAGCTAACCATGTACTGTCCCACAAAATGACTAAACATAGAAAGTCATTCGATGAGGACGAATTCATTAAATAATGTTTAATTGACTCTGCAGCAATACTTTGCCCCGACAAAGAGCTGTTTGAAAATGTTTCCCTGTCAAGATGAACAGTGACATGGCTTGTTGAGAACGTCGCAGAGAATGTGGAACAACGGTTGAAAGGCAAGGTAAAAGATGATCTATTTTTCCTTGGCCCTGGATGAGAGCAGTGATGCACGTGACGGCGCAGTTGTTGATATTCTTACGAGGCATAACCCCAGACTTTGAAATTACAGAGGAGCTTGCTTCAGCGCAGTCAAAGAAGAGCACAACCACAGGGAAAGATTTATTGAAGGTTAATAAGTGTGTGGCAAAGCTGGGACTGAGTTGTGAAAAGTTATCCAGTCTGACCACTGATGGTTTCCCAAACTTGACAGGAAAAAGAACATTGGCGCTTTTCAAAAGGATACAAGATCAAGTAGCTGAGCTGAACCCAGACCAGAAAATTATTTTCCTGCATTGCATTATTCATCAGGAGGTGCTCTGTAAATGTGTTCTGAAAATGAGCCATGTTGTGGATAGTCACTAAAGTGGAGAGCACATAAGAGCAAAATCTTTAAACCACAGGCAGTTTGTCTCACTATTGGAAGAGACAGATTCGGGTCATGCAGATCTCCCCTACCACACAAACGTGAGACAGCGGAGAAGGTCCTGTGTAGCTCAGTTGGTACATGGCGCTGGTAACGCCAGGGTAGTGGGTTCGATCCCCGGGACCACCCATACGTAGAATGTATGCACACATGACTGTTTTTGTAAATGAAATGGCATATATTATTATTATTATTAAGGTTTGGGACCTGAAGCCAGGAGATTGCTGAGTTTTTGTAAATGAAAATATGTGGATTACCCTCAACTGCAAGATAAAGAATGGTTGGCTGATTTTGCCTTCACCATGGACCTCATGTCCCTCGTGAATCACCCACCTTCCGACACTACTAGTCTGTTCCCTATCAGATGACCAGCGGGAGAAGTTAACATCGCTGCTGTGTGCTTTGAACGGTGAGTTCTCTCATCATTTTGAGGATTTCAAAGTGTTGGAAAATGACATGCTGTTGGTTTCCTCTCCTTTCACCTTCAATGTGCATAACGCTCCAACTGACCTGTAACTTGAGTTTATCGATCTTCAGTCTGATGCAGTGATTGGAGAACTATTCAAAACAATGTCACTGACAAGGTTCTATGCATCTCTAGGTGTCATGCTCAGAAGATGTTTGTACTGTTTGGGTCAACTGATGTATGTGAACAGACATTCAGTGATGAAATAGAAGTCAAGGCACAGATCATCTCTGACTCTCAGCAATCCTGCGCATAGCGACGTCAGAAACTATACCCGACTTCACTGCTCTAGTCAATGCCCATCGGAGACTTCACTCCTCACACTGATTGAGCAGTTTAAATGTAATGTTGAACTCTCTCTTGTGCATCCCCGTTAACAAGAGTTCTGTCCGTGGTGCTGAATGCAGTGTAATTTTACCACTGTAGTTCATTGCATGTTTAATAAGGAATATACCTACCAAAAGGAGAACATGGATGTAGTTTATTTCTGTGCATGTTAAAAAAGTAAAATAAGTATATCTGGATGTGATTTACAGTAGATATATCTGTCACAGTCATACACATGATGTATAATCCTGTAATATGATTCTGTCCCGCAATGGCAAAAATATATTCTAATGTGGCCCTCCATGGAAAATAATTGCCCAGGCCTGCTGTAGTCGCTGCCAAAGGTGCTTCAACAAAGTACTGAGTAAAGAATCTGAATACTTATGTAAATGTGAGCTTTTTTCCCCCATACATTTGCAAACATTTCTAGAAACCTGTTTTTGCTCTGTCATTATTGGGTAGTGTGTGTAGATTGAGGGGGGGAACTATTTAGTCAATTTTAGAACACGGCTGTAACATAACAAAATATGAAAAAGTCAAGGGGCCTGAATACTTTCCGAAGGCACTGCAAGAACAGCACTTCGGTATGCCCCAGCGATGGTATATTGGCCCTATATCACACCCCCTCTGTCCTTAATGCTTAATTATAACGGCACCATGCATTAGACATTCAGTGTCACCAAAATATGGTGACGGTTCTGTCCCCCCCATGTCAAACCTAAACCATCTCAAAGTTGTACTCACTAGCTTCAGTGTTGGAAAGGGAAATGCTAACACTGCCCCACTCCAGGTCCAGTTTGAGATCCTTGGGCATGTCAAGGCACACAATGTAGACCTTGCGGTCCTCAAAACATGGCACACACTTCCCAGAAGAGGGAGACGAGGTCAGGGAACAGCCAAGAAGGGCAGACGTTTCAGTACCTTGCATCCAAAGTTTGTCATCGCTCATTGAATTGAAAATCTTTTTCACATCTTGACACCTCTCAGTCATGCAGATGAAACACAGAGACAAGTTGCTCTGAGCTGTAGAGAGAGATTTATTCACACCACCTGGGGGAAGAGGGATTACTTTAACAGAGCATTTGGAGGCTTGGGCCTAGACTCATCAGGCAGATCATTACAACAAGAGACAAAAAAAGTGTCAATTGTGAGGTTTTTGTTTTACATTTATAATAAAAATGTACACCACAATTAACAATACAACTGTATAATTTTAACTAAATGGTGAGATTTCTGGGTGCCCTATAGCAGAGGCCTTGTAAATATTCAGACGAGGTATTTTTCCTCATTGTTGACAAGCTAGAGCATACTGTCTGGCTGATGGTTCAAACTTATTGCTATTCAATATGGCCTCCCTTATTCCTGTAGAGAAGATTACAGTAACATTCCAGCCAGGCGCTGAGATTGATAATAATATTACACTGATTGAAGCTATTTTGTCAGGCTATTATGTCAGGGAAAGCTACTTCAATGCCAATAAAAGTCAGTCTAAATAGGTGAACACAATGTGAACACATGCATAGCGGTATGAGGACAGCTCACCTGTGGCATAAAACTGTGACACCAGTGACACAAGACATGCTACTGCACAGAGAAATGGAACTGAAATAAAGCAAACAAGAGCTCATGCATGTGGGTTATTTTCAATACCCATGTCAGCTCCAGACATTATTGGTAAAAATATAATTTAAAAAATGCTGTTGAAATTTAATGATAATAGAAAATCAACAAATTAATCTCAGGCTATAGTGCTTTTTCAAATTGACTATAGATCACAACAGGGAAGTGGTAGGACAGGGATCAACTACAGTTCATGCCATTTAGTCAGAGGTGATGATGCATATTTAAAGCCCTGGTGAGAAATCTAAGACGGCAAAACTGAGGTCAAAATATTGAGAGGTGTGTTCACTTACCTCTCCAATCCATTTGTTCGAGCTGTGGAGAAGATGATTAACATAATTATTTTTTTTGTTATGTAAAAAGTAGGGAAGTACATATCCAGCAGGTGTTTTATACAGGGAATATTCTCTGCGTTGTATATTAATCACCATAAATCTCTACAGATCTAATACTCTATCATGGTTTCCGCATCCCCCTGACCACAGTCCAACTATATTTCCCTAAAGATGCCGCAAATCCCAAATCAGCATGTGGACCAGCTCTATGGAATTACATAATTTGCGTGAGAAAGACTGATGCTTTTTCACCCAGTGCCATTTTTGAAGTTGCAGGACTAAGCTTTTATAATAAAATAACAAATAGAAAAGTAGACCATTTGGTACGACCCTGTGATATGATTTTAAAAAACGCATGCATAGGCCTAGTTATATAGTATATACTTTCCTTTAAAGGGGCTATCAGCAGTTGCTACATCCATTTTTGGACTTGTAAATTATTGATCTATACAGTGCCTTGCAAAAGTATTCACCCCCTTGGCATTTTTCCTATTTTGTTGCATTACAACCTAATTTAAATAGTTTTTTTATTTAGATTTCATTGTGTTGGGTTGTGTATCGGAGGACACATGACTTTCAACCTTAGTCTCTCCCGAGCCCGTACGGGAGTTGTAGGGATGAGACAAGATAGTAGCTACTAAAACAATTGGATACCACGAAATTGGGGAGAAAAAGGGGTAAAAAATATATATATATATTTTTTAATGGAAAAGTGGTGCATGCATATGTATTCACCCCCTATGCTATGAAGCCCCTAAATAAGATCTGGGGCAACCAATTACCTTCAGAAGTCACATAATTAGTTAAATAAAGTCCACCTGTGTGCAATCTAAGTGTCACATGATCCCAGTATACACACACACACCTGTTCTGAAAGGCCCCAGAGTCTGCAACAGAGCACCATTAAATCCATTATTAAGAAATTGAAAAAATATGGCACCACAACAAACCTGCCATGAGGGCCACCCACCAAAACTCACAGACCAGGCAAGGAGGGCATTAATCAGAGAGGCAACAAAGATACCAAACATAACCCTGAAGGAGCTGCAATGCTCCACAGTGGAGATTGGAGTATCTGTCCATAGGACCACTTTAAGCTCTACACTCCAGAGCTGGGCCTTTTTTTTCACCTTTATTTAACCAGGTAGGCCAGTTGAGAACAGGTTCTCATTTAGAACTGCGACCTGGCCAAGATAAAAGCAAAGCAGTTTGACAAAAAAACAACAGTTACACATCGGATAAACAAAAGTACAGTGTATAGCCATAAAAAAAAACATTGCATTAAGAAAAAAATAAGCAAACATGTTTGGTGTTTTCCAAAAAGGCATGTGGGAGACTCCAAACATATGGAAGAAGGTACTCTGGTCAGATGAGACAAAAATGTAGCTTTTTGGCCATCAAGGAAAAGGCTTTGTGTGGCACAAACACAACACCTCGCATCACCCTGAGGACATCATCTCCACAGTGAAGCATGGTGGTGGCAGCATCATGCTGTGGGGATGTATTTCATTGGCAGGGACTGGGTGGGAAACGGGTCAGAATTGAAGGAATGATGGATGGTGCTAAATACAGGGAAATTCTTGATGGGAACCTGTTTCAGTCTGTTGCTAAAGCAACATTCGAGTGGTTTAAGGGGAAACATTTAAGAGTCTTTGAATGGCCTAGTCAAAGCCCAGACCTCAATCCAATTGAGAATCTGTGGTATGACTTAGATTGCTGTACACCAGCGGAACCCATCCAACTTGAAGGAGCTGGAGAAGTTTTGCCTTGAAGAATGGAAAAAAATCCCATTGGCTAGACGTGCCAAACATAGAGACATATCCCAAGAGACTTGCAGATGTAATTGCTGCAAAAGGTGGCTCTACAATATATTGACTTTGGGGGGGCATGTTGTGTAAATCAAATGATACAATCCCTCAAGAAAATATATGTTTTAATTCCAGGTTGTAAGGCAACAAAATGGGTAAAATGCCAAAGGGGATGAATACTTTCGTAAGGCACTGGCGGTTCTTGGCTAATAGAATTTATAAATGCCTCATGCGCTTAGTTCAACTGTCGTATCCCATCAGAACCAAACATATAAACTTGTTTTACGCCAATGTTTGCATACAAAGTAAATGTAAACAAAAAATATATAGCCTCAAACCATATAGGTTAAATCTATGATTTTGAAATCACGGATGGTAAATCCTTGCACTCATAGCTCTGTCTTAATTTCAGTAGCTACATTTCTCTAACCCCATCCCTCAGATTTTTACCGGAACAGGGGCGGCGCTGACTTTTGGATAGTGTTTCTACTGCCGATTGCTGCTTTCACCTCAACTGAGTTGCTTGGAATGATTCCGGTGTCCCTATTTGTCCTCACAGGTTGAAGATTAGAATTTCTGCGCGCCAGGGAACTCAGCGGCAGTCCTTGGATGTCTCTGCAAAAATAAAGTCACGTTTCCCGCCTAAAATGAAAAGAATGTAGTCCCATTTCTTTCCTAAATCCTGTGGGTCTGTCAGCTAGGTCTCTAGTGCGTTTCTCTGCGTAACAACTGGCTGCATTGCCGTGTGCCCAAATCCGCGCTCACCCGACAGCTCTTGCCACCTAGCTCCACCTGCTAGTTTTATAGGGTCACGACAGAACTCGATCGTTTGGTATATGACGACACCAGTCCTTATTTCAAATAGCGCTCCGTAAACCAAACCTCAGTCGGCAGTTGGGACAAGTTGGGTGCACCAAAATACATTTTTACAATGAGTCTACCGTGATTCTGTGTAGCCTAGTTATGCCAATATATTCGAGACCTGTGTATTCCGGGGGGGAGGCACAGTTTACAGTGATGTGTATTCATGGCTGTATTCCCCCAAAAAATTACCAAGAAGAAAAAAAACATACAAAATGTACTTTATTTTGTCTCTGTGTTTCATACATACAGTATGACATTGTTGCCACCATATTATTGAATGCAAGGGAAGCCAGCAAGCATTTGGCCTCCGTTGATCAAAATAAAACAATAATAGCCAATCAGTATTGAACTAAACTGAGTGAGCTCAGCTGTGAATGGTCCTGGTGCACCACAGGAAGTGTCAAGGGAAGCCAGTTTGGATTTGGCTTCACACCAATCACAACACAGAAGCCAAACGTTGACAAATCTTTTTATTGTTGCATCTTGTTGTGTAGTAGTCCTCCGGTGAGTAGCTACCTTACTAAAATTGTCCCTTTCCTAAATTAGCCATGGATTTAGATAGGGATTTGGACTTGTGGTTTTATTTAATTCTCCGTACTGGCCAATGATTATAATGGTGATTCTGATCCAACCATAAATTCATACATTGTGTCCCTGGCCTGTGAGGATGGAAGATCAACATGTACAGTTGAAGTCGGGAAGTTTACATACACCTTAGCCAAATACATTTAAACTCAGTTTCACAATTCCTGACATTTAATCCTGGTACAAATTCCCTGTCTTTGGTCAGTTAGGATCACCACCTTATTTTAAGAATGTGAAATGTCAGAATAATAGTAGAGGGAAGGCTTTTTTTCATCTTTCATCCCATTCCCAGTGGGTCAGCAGTTTACATACACTCAATTAGTATTTGGTAGCATTGCCTTTAAATTGTTGAACTTGGGTTAAACATTTTGGGTAGCCTTCCACAAGGTTCCCACAATAAGTTGGGTGAATTTTGGCCCATTCCTCCTGACAGAGCTGGTGTAACTGAGTCAGGTTTGTAGTTCTCATTGCTTGCACACACTTTTTCAGTTCTGACAACAAATTTTATATAGGATTGAGGTCAGGGCTTTGTGATGGCCACTCCAATACCTTGACTTTGCAGTCCTTAAGCCATATTGCCACAACTTTGAAAGTATGCTTGGGGTCATTGTCCATTTGGAAGACTCATTGGCGATCAAGCTTCAACTTCCTGACTGATGTCTTGCGATGTTGCTTGAATATATCCACATAATTTTCCACAATCATGATGCCATCTTTTTTGTGAAGTGCACTAGTCCCTCCTGCACCAAAGCACCCCCAAAACATGATGCTGCCACCCCGTGCTTCACGGTTGGGATGGTGTTCTTCGGCTGGCAAGCCTCCCCATTTTTCCTCCAAACATAACGATGGTCATTATGGCCAAACAGTTTTATTTTTGTTTCATCAGACCAGAGGACATTTCTCCAAGAAGTACAATATTTGTCCCCATGCGCTGTTGCAAACCGTAGTCTGGCTTTCTTATGGCGGTTATGGAGCAGTGGCTTCTTCCTTGCCGAGCGCCCTTTCAGGTTATGTCGCTATAGGACTCGTTTTACTGTGGATATAGATACTTTTGTACCTGTTTCCTCCAGCATCTTCACAAGGTCCTTTGCTGTTGTTCTGGGGTTGATTTGCACTTTTACGCACCTAAGTACATTCATCTCTAGGAGACAGAACGCATCTCCTTCCTGAGCAGTATGGCAGCTGCATGGTCCCATGGTGTTTATACTTTCATACTATTGTTTGTACAGCTGAACGTGGTACCTTCTGGAAATTGCTCCCAAGGATGAACCAGACTTGTGGAGGTCTACAATTATTTGAGGTTTTGGCGGATTTCTTCTGATTTTTCCCATGATGTCAAGCAACGAGGCACTGAGTTTGAAGGTAGGCCTTGAAATACATCCACAGGTACACCTCCAATTGACTCAAATGATGTCAATTAGCCGATCAGAAGCTTCTGAAGCCATGACATAATTTTCTTGAATTTCTTGAATTTTTAAAGACGGCGGTTTAAAGACAGTCAACTTAGTGTATGTAAACTTCTGACCCACTGAAATTGTGAATCAATTAATTATAAGTGAAATAATCAGCCTGTAAACAATTGTTGGAAAAATGACTTGATTCATGCACAAAGTAGATGTCCTAACCAACTGCCAAAACTATAGTGAGTTAACAAGAAATGTGGTTGAAAAAAAGAGTTAATAACTCCAACCGAAGTGTATGTAAACTTCCGACTTCAACTGTATGTACTTGAAAATGTATAAATTGAGAAATACAACGGTTCCGAAGGAGATTGCTGCCGTTTTACGATCCTATAACAATTGTGCCATTGTGTATTTTTTCACGTTGTTTGTAAATTATTTTGTATATAATTTTTCTGCCACTGTGTCTAATGACCGAAAAGTGCTTCTATTTTATATCAGGACAGAGATTACTCACCCCATACTGGAGGAATCATTTTTCATCAACGAGTTGGACAGGAAAGATTTACTTCAGACGCCCGACAAGGCCCTCATCCCCGTAATTCGCAGGAGAAAGAAACGGAGGTATTGTGGACAAAGATTCGGGTGCCTTGTTAGGATCAGTCACCGAGAGGGTGATCTACCTTTACCATCGGTCCTATTAACCAACATACAATTAATCGATAATAAAATATACAAACTATGATCATGTATATCCTACCAACGGGACGTTACAAACTGTAATATCTTACGTTTCACCGAGTTGTGGCTGAACAACGACATGGATAACATACAGCTGGCAGGTTTGAAGCTTTTTCAGCAGGATAGCACAGCGGCATCTGCTAAGACAAGGGGTGGCGGTCTGTGTATTTGTAAACAACAGCTGGTGCACGAAATCTAAGGAAGTCTCAATGTTTTGCTCTACCTCAGGTGAGCATCTCATGATAAGCTGCATACCACCACAAACCGATGCTGGCTATAAGACTACACTCAATGAGCTATATACGGCCATAAGTAAACAGGAAAATGCTCAACCAGAGGCTGTGCTCTTAGTGGCCGCGGACTTTAATGCAGAAAAACTCATCCGTTCTACCTCATTTCTACCAGCATGTTAAATGTGCAACCAGAGGGGGGAAAAAAACGAGACCACCTTTACTCCAAACAAAGAGACGCATACAAAGCTCCCCCTCACCCTCCATTTGGAAAATCTGACCATAATTCTATCCTCCTGGTTCTTGCTTACAAACAAAAACTAAAGCAGGAAGCACCAGTGACTCGGTCAATAAGAAAGTGGTCAGATGAAGCAGATGCTAAGCTACAGGGCCGTTTTGCTAGCACAGACTGGAATATGTTCTGCGATTTTTCAGATGGCATTGAGGAGTACACCACATTCACTGGCTTCATCAATAAGTGCATCGATGATGTTGTCCCCACAGTGACTGTATGTACATATCCCAACCAGAAGCCATAGATTACAGGCAACATCCGCACCGAGCTAAAGGGTAGAGCTGCCGCTTTCAAGCAGCGGGAATCTAACCCGGAAGCTTATAAGAAATCCCACTATGCCCTCCGACGAACCATCAAACAGGCAAAGCAACAATACAGGGCAAAGATTGAATCGTACGACACTGGCTCCTATGCTCGTCGGATGTGGCAGAGCTTGCAGACTATTACAGACTACAATGGGAAGCTGCCCTGTGACACGAGCCTACCACACAAGCTAAATAACGTCTATGCTCGCGTCGAGGCAAGTAACACTGAAGCATGCATAAGAGCATCAGTTGTTCCAGATGTCTGTGTGATCATGTTCTCCATAGCCAATGTGAGTAAGACCTTTAAACAGGTCAACATTCACAATGCCACAGGGCCAGACACATTACCAGGACGTGTACTCCAAGCATGCGCTGACCAACTTGCATGCGTATTCACTGACATTTTTCATTCACCCCCTGTCTGAGTCTGTAATACTAACATGTTTCAAGCAGAACACCATATTCCCGGTGCCCAAAAAGACTAAGGTAACCTGCCTAAATGACTACAGACCCATAGCACTCACATCTGTAACCTTGGAGTACTTTGAAAGGCTGGTCATGGCTCAGATCAACACCGTTATCCCAGAAACCCTAGACCCACTCCAATTTGCATACTGCCCCTAGAGATCCACAGAAACACAATCTCTATTGCACTGCCCTTTCACACCTGGACAAAAGGAACACCTATGTGAGAATGCTATTCATTGACTGTAGCTCAACGTTCAACACCATAGTGCCCACAAAACTCATCACTAAGCTAAGGACACTGGGACTAAACACCTCCCTCTGCAAACTTGATCCTGGACTTCCTGACGGGCCGCCACCAGGTGGTAAGGGCAGGTAACAACACATCCGCCACTCTGATCCTCAACACAGGGGCCTCTCAGTGGTGTGTGCTCGGTCCCCTCCTGTACTCCCTGTTCATTCATGACTGCATGGCCAGGCACAATTCCAACACCATCATTAAGTTTGACAATTAAGTTTGACAATGACAACAGTGGTAGGCCTGATCAATGACAATGACGAGACAGCCTATATATAGGGAGGTCAGAGACCTGGCCATGTGGTGCCAGGACAACAACCTCAACGTGACCAAGACAAAGGAGATGATTGTGGACTACAGAAAAAGGAGGACCGAGCACACCCCCTTTCCCATCAACCGGGCTGTAGTGGAGCAGGTTGAGAGCGTCAAGTTCCTTGGTGTCCAAAATGCATTGTTGTTTAAGGGCTTGTAAGTAAGCATTTCACTGTAAGGTACCTGTTGTATTCGGCGCATGTGACAAATAAAATGTTATTTGATTGACCAATTCGGCACATTTGGGCAAACTCGTGAAGGACACCTGGCAGACTTGATACAAAATATTGTTTAGTAATGTAGTTCTTCAATGGATCAGTCTGAAACTCCTAAATTACACCTAGAATCCCACATCACTGTCTGGCCGCTCTCTTGCATTACACAAATTATTCCATTTTTTTTTTTATATAGAAAACGTATGCTTTTTTGTTTGTATTATCTTTTACCAGATCTAATGTGTTATATTCTCCTACATTAATTTCACATTTCCACAAATTCCAAAGTATTTCCTTTCATATAGTATCAAGAATATGCATATTCTTGCTTCAGGTCTTGAGCTATAGGCAGTTAGATTTGGGTGTCATTTTAGGCGAAAATTGGAACAAACAAAAAAATGGTCCGATCCTTCAGAGGATTGCATGCATCCATCATCGCATTTGCAGGCTAATGTAAGTATAGGCTACTATTCCTAATGTAATGAGTAGATTGCATAAGAACCCCTTTCAAACGGTACTAGTGTAACAGTTGTTAAAGTACTGTGTGAATTTCACCAGGTTTATATATTAATATGTCATGTTGATTTGTTATTATGCATGCCTGCATCCTGGGAGTAGGGGAGTGTGTACTTACGTTTTGCCCTGCGTGCTCAAATCATTTTGATGCACTATGAGAGGTAGGCAGGCTTTTTCTTTCGCCTTCAGAAAAGTTTGATTATTTTAAGCACAAAGACAGTGTTTTGTTCATGAAAAATTTATATTTAGAGGTTACTCATAAGTGGATGGTATTGTTAAGACGTAATTGTACTTTTTAGGATGATATTAACATGTGGTTAATAGCTGGCTAAGGAATTAGCAGGCTATTGTATGTGTGAACGATGTCTAGCTCCTCGAATGATCCCAGACCCTTGTATTGTGCATCTGCTGTAGAAGGAGGCGACGATTCGCATAATGTATGTGCTCTACAAATGTTTTATTTTCTTTTGGGTGTAGATGCAGGATGCAGAGTGAATTCTGCTTAATTAAAACTACCTGATCTCCAAAGTCCACGTCTATAGTCTCAATCAACCAGAGTTACAGCGGTGCAGTACAGCACGGGTTACACTAGTATTACTAGATAATTTTGGTTATGTAATTATTACGCCAGAATTGTCAGTTATTCCAGAGGATGATTCGGACAGTCTTAGTTTTGACCAAACTGCCTCGTTATTCTAGGTGACAGTCTACACTGACAACTCCAGCTAGTTTCCCAAGTATATGGAATAGTATTGTAACGACCCTGGTTTTTATAAGCGCGGAAATCGACTCTGCCGCTTGGTCATGCTTTTGCGGCACAGTCGGTAGCGCGCCGGACCTCGGGCTCGAAGATCGAGACCTGCTCCCTGCTGTTTCATTACAGTATCGCCATTATATTTGAATGGTGGAAGTGTGCTCATACTCATTAGGATATTTTAGCGATCCGCAGTAAGAGACGTCGTAAATGCCCCCCCAGCCTTCAGTTGTGACCTAAACAGCGCACTTGCACTTGATATGACATTTTAAGGCTATGGATGAGAAAGTAGACTTGTCATTTCCAAAGTTTAGCTCAGTTGTATGCTGCTTTGCGATCCATTAACAACAAGGGTTGCATTAAATAGCTAACTAAATCATA
This sequence comes from Oncorhynchus gorbuscha, assembly GCF_021184085.1. NCBI lineage: Eukaryota > Metazoa > Chordata > Actinopteri > Salmoniformes > Salmonidae > Oncorhynchus > Oncorhynchus gorbuscha. Next base: position 51,622,377 of record NC_060180.1, on the reverse strand, counting down.
CAACAATATTGCGCCTATGTTCAATTCATTCGCACAAAACGTATTCATTGTGAAAGTAGGCCCTTCATATAACGGTATAGGCTTTGCGCAGCACTTCGTTAAATTGATTGAAACAGTTATTTTCTTACGCAAACCGCGAGTAACACCTGTTAAACTTTGAAATGTCTCTCAAAACACATGAACATCGATTCGCACGGGACTAGTAGGCTATTATCAGAGGACTTTAGTTTTTTTTTCTCCAAAAAAACAGTAGGTTATTCTGTCTGGAATTGTTACTCTTCTGCCGTGTACAAATTACTGGCATGGCAGATCCGGATGGGAACTAACATTACAGATGTGGTGTTTTGCTCGTGCACATAATTACATCATCCGGCCTCCCCTAGTGAAACTAATCCCTTTCATCTAAAGGTGACATTTTATGGTGAAAAGTTACTTCTTCAAACTCACCTGCCGCCGATGTATGTCGGCATTTCAAGCCAGCCTTCTTGTTACTTGATTGCGCGTGTTATTTCATGATGCACCGTATGAGCTTTCCACAAATAAATTAGTACATTTATGATGACGTTGAGTAGTGGTTGACATTATGCCGTTCCACAGACCTTTAAACCTAATATTGTGGTGATAATTAATGGGTCATTTGTTTGTTTTTGGTGTGCCTACACATATACACACACACCTAGGTTTAGCTGAACTGACTTCACTGATCGTTTCTACAGCTGATTTCCGCTTTAACCTTACCTGTGTTGCTCGGAATTTCCGGGTTTCCTTAACTGTCCTCGCCGGTGGAAATTTTCGGATGTCTAAAAATATAAAATTGTCCTAAAAATGTAAATTGTGTATCATAATTTATTTCCTAAATCCCGTGAGTTTGTCAGTTAGGTCTCTAGTGCGTTGATACCCGTACAACTGGCAACTCATCTAACAGCTCTTGCATTCAGCTTCTACTTTATATAGTAGAGACTGGCAGGAGCGTGGGCGGGGATGTGGTCTGATGATGTGCGTGATAGAGTGGAAGCTGCTGAGGGGAGAGACTGCTAATAATAATAATAATTATATTATTAATCTCCCCGATTAAGGTGCCACCACTTCCTGTGGTGTGATGGGTGTCTTGCTGGTTCTCGGGATTGAATTCCTTCAACGATAATTTCTTCAGAAATGCACAAGACAATAGAAACTCTGTATCTTACATGGTCAAAACAGACTCCACTAAAGACAGGCTGTGTTTCCAGACACCCCCTCCTCCTGCCAAGAGGGTGGATGAAGTGGAGGTACATCAAAGATGGTGGATAAATAAGATTGAGTGATTTGATTAGCTCATGTGCAGCACCTGTGCACTGACTGTGAAATTGATGACTGATTACTTCTGATTGTTTGGTTGAGGAGGTAGTCTTGTTCTGACTAATCTGTAAGAGGTTTACCGTAAGGATATGATATGTTTTATTCTTCTTTCAGAGCTTTGCCACGTGTTCCCTGCTACCACTTCCGTCATGGTGCTCTGCCTCTGATGTGGGAAATGTTCTGATATTCTCATATGCTTTGCTAATTCGAAGTGACTGTTGATTGTCGACTTTCTCTTGTGTGCCAGCACAAAGTTGGACGGAGTGCAAAACAATTCCCCCCCTACTTTCATGTAAAACATTTGGAAAGTGTTTAGTGTTTAGCTGCTTTTTTATTGGCAAATGAGAGTGATTTCTGTTCATTGTACTGCCTATCAACCATCATTCTCACGTGAATATGCTGACAGGCCGGGGAAAAACTTTGTTGACGTGTGGTTGGATTGGGCCTTTTTCAAAGGTAACAGTGCAGTAATTGGTCAAACCCGCTTTTGATTGGACCCTTTTATGTGCTAAAAGTGCAGGGATTGGTCAAAATTGCAAGCTCTTGCATAATATGCACTGATTGGTTGATTCTGCATTGAATTATGCGACCGCAGAATCGCAGTATCCTTGAAGGACTGTATAATATTCAGTGTACTTCACAGAACTGGTCCGATATACTGTCTGTTTCTAAGAAATGTTTTGTCCAAGCAGGACTGACTTATCTGAATGGTGTTAGGTTCTGAACAAACTGAGTAGAAACTCAAACGGAGGACTAGCAAAAAGCTCAAACCAAGTTTATTCACCTACTGGGTCATACAGCTGCATTGGAAATTACTCAGACCCCTGGACTTTTTCCACATTTTGTTACGTTACAGCCTTATTCTAAAATTGATTCAATGTTTTTCTCCCCTTATCAATTTACACACAATACCCCATAACGACAAAGCAAAAAAAAGGTTTTCAGAAATGTTTGCAATTTTATTTAAAAAAAATACACTGAAAATATCACATTTAAATAAGTATTAAGTCCCTTTACTAATCATTCCCTAGATCCTGACTCATCTCCCAGTCCCTGCTGCAGAAAAACACCCCCCCCCCCCCAGCATGATTCTGCCGCCACCATGCTTAACCGTAGGGATAGTGCCAGGTTTCCTCCAGATGTGATACTTCGCATTCAGGCCAAATCTTGGCTTCATCTTGTTTCTCATAGTCTGAGAGTCTTTAGGTGCCTTTTGTAAAATTCCAAGCGGGCTGTCATGTGCCTTTTTCTGAGGAGTGGTTTCTGTCTGGCCACTCTACCATAAAGACCTGATTGGTGGAGTGCTGTAGAGATTTTTATCCTTCCGGATGGTTCCACCATCTCCAGAGGAACTCTGGAGCTCTGTCAGAGTAGCCATCAGGTTCTTGGTCACGTCAATGACCAAGCCCCTTCTCCCCCGATTGCTCAGTTTGGCCGGGTGGCCAGCACCAGGAAGAGTCTTGGTGGTTCCAAACTTCTTCCATTTAAGAATGATGGAGGCCACTCTGTTCTTGGGGACCTTCAATACTGCAGAAATGTTTTGGTAGCCTTTCGCAGATCTGTGCCTCAACACAATCCTGTCTCAGCTCTACGGACGATTCCTTCAACCTCATGGCTTGGTTTTTGCTCTGACATGCACCGTCAACTGTGGGATCTTATATAGGCAGGTGTACCTTTCCAAATCATGTCCAATCAATTGAATTTACCACAGGTGAACGCCAATCAAGTTGTAGAAACATCTCAAGAATAATCAAAGGAAACAGGATGCACCTGAGCTCAATTTTGGGACTCATAGGAAAGGGTCTGAATACTTATGTAAATAAGGTATGTTTTTATTTTTATACATTTGTCATTATAGTGTATTGTGTGTAGATTGATGAATTGTATTTATTTAATCAATTTTAGAATAAGGCTATAACGTAACATGTGGGAAAAGTAAAGGGGTCTGAATACTTTCTGAATGCTCTGCATTTATACCCTCGGACTAGGTGGAGTCAACTCCTTGCACATCGAGACAGCCAATACATCTCTGTTGCTACTTAATGGGTTCCTCTCACTGGTGTAGTCATGGCCCTGCCTGATGCTAGAACCTTCCTGGGAGTTCGAAGTGTGTGTGCGCAATAGGACTGTTCCTTCTCACTTCATCTGACCTGACCTCGGGCCGAATTCCTCGCTACTCTATGACTGTCCTACCTTATCAGTGACTGAAACAAGACTGTTGCCCTGTGCCTCCCTCTTTACGAGCCATGACATTTATCAATAGCATGTTTTGACATAATGTAAGCTTTCTGCACTCCATTGTGTCAGTCAGTAACTGTCCATACACCTAGTTGTTATCCACCCTCCATTGGCCCTAACATATACATTCCTTATACATGTAAAGCACCAATAAGGTCTAGTATGGTAACGTGAATAAGTGTATTTCAAGCTAGAACCCAACAATGGGCAAGCAGAGCAGCCCACTTATTGCACTGCAATGAGCAGTAGGTACTGTCAGGTCTCATGTTTCAGACTGGTGTTAGAGGGACCACATTGGGATGTAGAACCTCCTATTTTACTAAACAGTTTAGTGACATTTCCAAGGAGCTGTACAACTCTGTGTCCATGGAAACCACATGTACTATCTGTTTCTGAGAAAAGTTGTCCAAGCTGGACTGACTCAGTTGAAAAGGGGAAGAGCAGTCAGCTGAATAACAGACACATTTCTGTAGCCTCACCTTCCCTGTTCTCCTCAGACAGAACTCACTTTTTTTCTCTCTCTCTCACACACACACACACACACACTTAACAGTGGGCCATTATTGGGAGACTAGGGGTTTTCTGGGTGTAGTCATGGAGCTCTCTCTACACCACACTTCCTGTGTGTCTCTATAAGCTACACATTCAGGATATTACCATGTTTATTTGTTCTGATATTCACAGCTGTCTGCTCATTGTTTTATTATATATATCAATGTTTTATATTATAGTGGTGATTGTGAAGTGTGTTGATTCTTCTCTAATAGTTCTTAAGCATTCGGCTCAGACTGTAGGTATACTGTGAGGTCACATGTTTCAGGCTGGTGTCAGAGAGGAGATCCGGAACTGGTATGACCGACTTGCTATGCAAATATATACATTTCCACAGTTTCCTGCCTCCTTTCTTTCAGAGGACAGGATGATCAGGTGGCGGGTGGGCTCAGAGTGTGGTATGACTGCTGATCACTTCTCAGGAGGAAGGGGGGCAGGGTAGGGTTTTTCTAATAATATAACAGTGACAGCATACATACGAATAGACAACCACAACGTAAAGAAATACCCCTGCTAATAGACCAGCCAGAAATCCAAGCATGTATTGTACCTAATAAAATCAAACCAAGGATGACATTTTGGATGTTATAATGGAGGTAGCTGAGGACCAGTAGGATATTGTAATGGCCATCTCTTGGTGGATTCTAGTGGTGGAGTCTTTCCAGAGTTAAGATATCAAGATGGTAGTAGATCCACTGTGTTCAAGTGAGCAGTGTTGCTCACTCCCACCCACACTTTTGCAGCCAGGCACGTGTCTTGTGACTGAGTATGTGACAGATTTTTTTGTGTCACCCCCCCTGCCTCTCCCCCCTGCCTATCTGCAGTCAGCCAACAATGATTTGAAATTTCTGTTGGTTAACCACTTCTCAAGTCAGCTATGTTGCATAACAGATTCATCCACACAAGCCAACAGCAGATAATATTCAATCACATATATGGTAACGGGCTATAGTGCATAACACAGAATCCTCATAAGTTGAGGATTTGGTACGACCCCATGATATGATTGAAACACATTCATTTGACAATTATATGGCCTATACTTTACTTTAAAAGGGGCAATCAGCGGTTGCTACATCCATTTTTGGATTTATGAATGATTGTTAGGTTCTTGAACAATATAAAACAGGGCGGCGATAACGTGTGGATATTGTTTCTATACTGCCGACTGCAGCTTTCAGCTCACCTTGTTGCTTGGAATGATTCCTCCGGTGTCCCTCGGTCCTCGCAGGTTTTAGATTTTATTTTCTCCGCGCCAGGGAACTCTGTGGCTGTCCTCGGGTGTCTCGGAAAAAAAACACAAAAATAGTTTGGTTATTTCCTAAACTGATAATAATGTGCCTAATTTCTTTCCTAAATCCCGTGAGTCAGCTAGGTCGCTAGTGCGTTTCTCCGAGGAAAAACTGTCTGTGTGGGCGCGGCTCTCACTGGACAGCTTTTATTTCAAAGAGCGCGGTAAACCACACCCCTTTTAAAATGTATTTTACATTTATTTTACTAGGCAAGTCAGTTAAGAACAAATTCTTATCTTCAATGACGGCCTAGGAACAGTGGGTTAACTGTCTGTTCAGGGGCAGAACGGCAGATTTGTACCTTGTCAGCTTGGGGATTTGAACTTGCAACCTTCCGGTTACTAGTCCAACGCTCTAACCACTAGGCTACCCTGTGGAAAAAGTGAAGGGGTTTGAATACGCTGAATATCACTGCGTCAAGGCATATGAAGTAACAGGTTATAGAGCAAACATTTTCTGGCTTGGCTTCCCCAGTGATTTTTCCCATGCACCGCTACTGGCACACTTATTATACCTACATGACCTGACAATAAGAATAGTTATATCCTCCTCATTGTTGTCAAGTGAGAGATTGACATTTGTGAAGATTCCTTTGACTCCTCAACCTGGAACTTGAGACAATACTTTACAAATATGTCAAATCTTAATATGACATTTATTTACATATGCATGGCAGAGGAATTCTGATGACATTTCCACTCGCTGATATACTGTATCATTCTCTACAAGACATGTTTTACAGTAAAGTGAAGACATTTACATTTACATTTAAGTCATTTAGCAGACGCTCTTATCCAGAGCGACTTACAAATTGGGACCACACCAAAGACGTACCCAACACCTTGAAATTCTTAAGAATGCCAACACTAAGAGCAGAGATACACAACCTCTAAAAGCCAGTTTACATGAAATGTGCAAATCTATATTTCATAGCATCAATGACAAAATACACAATATAGCTGTGTCTTACTGGATATCAACTTCCAAAAAAAATAAAAATAACAATGTATATGATCTTGCTACTTGTTTAGAAGGCACATGGTGTGCATTTCCACTTAAAATGGCCACATCTTAAAAGGTAATAACCAAGTACCTGCTTGGAACTGCATTCCAATGCAATAACAAAAAGGACATGCCATGAGGGTGTTCTTTTGTGCCTAAAATGTCAATTTCAGGCTACCCACAAAATTCCATTCACACCAACATATCAGTCGTGTTGTTTCTTCAACACTGTTAAGACAGTTTGACTGGATCTCAGTACAGCATCATCTCTTTCTAGTTCTTGTTAGGAAGATCAGCAAAGGGGTTACATGTAGAGTGTGTGGATGGTCAGGGGGAAAAAAGTATTGAATCCGTGACTATATTATAAAGGTTTTTCTGGTCCAGTAACGTTGATGATCCTGACAGTTTGAATCATAATGACAATGAACAGAGTAGCCTTTCTTCTGGAGGGGAAAAACAAATGTACATATAAAATATGTCCCAAAGCAACTTCCATCCAGAGTGTGTAAATTATTCTAACCGTAGCCGAAGCCCCACAAATGTCTGTATGTAGAATGACATACAGATGCAGGATCTTAATATGACCAGTTCTTCAGAGCAGGAAATTAATCCTGCAACAACAGGTGTTGATACATTTTTCCTTAGGGCAAATCAAGTCTGACATTTTAAAGTGGAAATTACAAACTTGAGAAGTATTTTTAAACCTTGAATATACAAGAAGTTTGCATTTCCTGCAGCAACAGAGTGATAAAATTAAGATCCTACACCTGTACATTTGCTGTGCTTCAAGTATCCAAACCCATGTAATTCTCATCACCTTGACACCGTCATAAATTCCACCAATAATATTTGAAAAATATCCTGTACAAAAAGAAGTGGAATATATCGGTGCTCACACTGAAAAGCGAAGTGCAATTTGATTGAAGGAAATTGGATGGGTAATTGGAAAATTAGCTCAGATATTTATTGCGCAAGTTAAATAAGCACTCTATACAAAGAGAAGCATGCTAATTTTGTTAACATGCTTGTATCGGCAATTTCCAGATCAAACTCCCATTGACTTCAAAGCATGATGTATGCAAATGATCGAGTTGAGCATTGTTTACATATTAGGATTCAGCCCAAGGTGCTGCACCAATGCTCCTACTTGCCATGTAGCTTTCCATTCACCAATCTAGTCTACCTCAGACATGTGAAGAGATCCATAATCCTTTGGACATGGGGAGCATCTAAGAAAATACCAGTCTTTGTTTAACCCCTTGTGGTCAATGGACCAAGCTCAGTCGAGCCAAAGAAATAGATTACTTAAATGGAGAGGTCCGTTCTAGTAATTATATTTCTATTAGTAGAGCAGTCATGTGATAAGCCAACAGAGCCTGAGGGGGAGAGTGTGAATAAGACAGAGAGGAGAGAAGGAACACTTGACAATCAATAATATTTGCTTTGGTTTGGCTAAAATGACCCAATTTAGCCCTCCTGTCCAAAGTCCTCTGTGAATTTTCTCAGTTTGTCCAAATCCTGATCATTGACTGTTGGCTTTGTGCTGGTCAGGGATCTCAACATATCAGACTGCGAAGAATAAAAAGAGAGACATGATCAAAAGGTTATTCAACAGTCTTGTTTTCCCAGAAACAGTTTACCATTGAGTCGGGGAAACGGATAACTGAATAATATTAATAAACTATTATTGATAACTTAATACATTTTTTTTTACACTCACCATACAAACAACTGGCTCACATAGCTTTTCCCCAGGGACTTCCATCCATGTCATCTCGATGCCATTCGGGTCTCCTGGAGAGCATGGGGTCAAAAGGTCATCTACCATGATGTCGGGGTTGTCTCTCGATGGCCCTCGTACCTTCAATAACAATGTAATTTGCAGTGTTACAAATTAAACTCAACAGCTGCACCATTGAGAGCATCTTGAGTGGCTGCGTCACCACTTGGTATGGCAAATGCTTGGCATCCCACTGCAAGGCACTACAGAGGGTAGTGCGTACGGCACTGGGGCAGAGCTCCCTGCCATCCAGGACCTCTATACCAGGCGGTGTCAGAGGCCCTAAAAAGCGTCAAAGACTCCAGCCACCCAAGTCTGACTGTTCTCTCTGCTACTGCACGGCAAGCGGTACTGATGCATCAAGTCTGGAACCAACAGGACCCTGAGCAGCTTCTAACCCCAGGCCATAACAGTGCTTAATAGTTAACCAATAGCTACCCAATTATCTGCATGGACCCTCTTTTCACTCAGCACATATGCTGCTGCTACTGTTTATGATCTATCCCTACCTCAATCACCTCGTACCCCTGCACATGGACTCGGTACTGGTACCCGGTGTATATAGCCATGTTATTGTTACTCATTGTGTATTCATTCCTTGTGGTATTATTTTTCTATGATTTATATTTTTTTCCTCACCGTGTAAGTAAGAATTTCCCTGTTAGTCTACACCGGTTTGTTTACGAAGCATGTGACAAATAAAATTTGATATAGGGATTATCACTGAAAAATAAATAGACAACGTTATTCAATGGTTGTCATTATGGAGACGTACCCGCTTGAAGTGAGTGGCTGACTGAACTTTTCTGACTGGTTGCATAAGCGCGTCTCTGACGATGACGCTGACGTCAGCCCCTGAGTACCCGTCTGTCTTCTTTCCCAGGGTGACAAAGTCAGAGTCGTTGAGGCTGGTGGGTGTGGCGCCCAAGTGGAGCTTGAACATGAAGGTGCGGGCGTGTTCTTCGGGCAGGGGGATGTAGATCCTCTTCTCAAACCTGAGATAATTAAGGATGAGTTATACTGAATGTATCACACATTCTACAGGAAGAAGAATACATCTACAGGAAGAATAATACATCTACAGGGTAGGTCTGAGCAGCAACAAAAAGTGAAGAAGCAGTGCTGCTGAGTTTCCTAGCTTCAGTCCAGTGTGTTCACGGTATCACCAAGCATGTTCAAGCTGAGTGGTAAAAGTGATCATACATTTTTATGGCTTTGGGGTCACAGTCAAGAATCATTAAGGACAAGTTATTTGTGTACACTGTTGAGGTGGTAGGCTAAGCCAGTGTAAGAATGTGACATCACCGTCTTCTGATAGCAGAGTCCAACGTCCAAGGGATGTTGGTGGCCCCGAGCACCAGTACACCATCATTGTCATTCCCAACCCCTGTGGAAAAATTCTCATGAACAATTTACAACCATTTTCACTTAATATGAGCAAAACACCAATACAGTCCACTATAATATCCAGATACGTATCGTTTTCTGGCTCTCTCACCCTGCATCTGAACCAGGAACTCTGTCTTGATGCGGCGAGCTGCCTCACTCTCATTCTCACTCCTGGAGCCGCACAGCGAGTCTATCTCATCTATGAAGATGATGGAGGGCTTGTGCTCCCGTGCAAGGGTGAACAAGTTCTTTACCAACCTGGAGAGGAGAAAGGAGCATCAACATCAAGGTGAGCAGTATCCGGGACACAGATTAAACCTAATACTGAACTAAAATAATCTCTATTAAATTAGCTATTTAGTCCAGGACTAGGCTTAATATTAGGTCTAAATTACAAACAGATAAAACAGCAGCATTGGACTTTACGTCTCTCCACAATTAATCCCCCATGTTTCCCTGGATGAAGAGTAAAATCTCACTTTTCACTCTCTCCCAGCCACTTGGATACCAGGTCAGATGAGGAGATGGAAAAGAAGGTGGAGTTGTTGGCCTCTGTGGCCACAGCTTTAGCCAGGTAGGACTTCCCTGTTCCAGGAGGACCGAAGAGTAGGATCCCCCTCCACGGCGTTCTTTTGCCTGACAGACAGAGGTTGTTGGGAGAGGTCGTGAATAACATTGGGGCAGAAATAGACTAAGGTTTTCATTAACAAATGAATGAAGGGTAATAACCAATTGACTGTATACTATACAAGAATGAATGGATTAATTTATTTTCAGTATATACCTAAGGCTGATCAAATGTTCCAACAGTGGAGGTTTCAGCATGTTTTTCATACATTCAAAATTGTTCTTTCCTCATTAATTCTGTGGCGATCTGAGGCAGTAACACTACGTTACCCGTGAAAAGATGTGGGAATTTGATTGGCAAAATAACAGCTTCCTTCAAGGCCTCTTTGGCTCCCTCTAATCCGGCAACATCATTCCACTTGATGTTTGGCTTTTCCATAACAATAGCCCCTGAAAAACACATCCAGTATGATGGGAACATACAAATCATTTTACAGTATTCACCCCCTTTGGCGTTTTTCCTATTTTTGTTGCATTTGAATGGACTTTTATGTGGATTTCATGTCATGGAAATACACAAAATAGGTGAAGTGAAATGAAAAAAATAACTTGTTTAAATAAAAAAAATATAAAAAAACAGAAGTGGTGCCTGCATATGTATTCACCCCCTTTGCTATGAAGCCCCAAAATAATTGGGGCGGCAGGGTAGCCTAGTGGTTAGAGCGTTGGGCTAGTAACCGAAAGGCAAATCTGTCGTTCTGCCCCTGAACAGGCAGTTAACCCACTGTTCCTAGGCCGTCATTGAAAATAAGAACTTGTTCTTGCCTAGTTAAATAAAGGTAAAATAAATAAGATCTGGTGCAACCAATTACCTTCAGAAGTCACATAATTAGTTAAATAAAGTCCACCTGTGTGCAATCTAAGTGTCACATGATCTCAGTGTATAGTTACTGTTCTGTTCTGAAAGGCCCCAGTGTCTATAACACCACTAAGCGGCACTATGAAGACCAAGGAGCTCTCCAAACAGGTCAGGGACGAAGTTGTGAAGAAGTACAGCTCAGGGTTGGGTTATAAAACAATATTTGAAACTTTGAACATCCCACAGAGCACCATTAAAGCCATTATAAAGGATATGGCACCACAACAAACCTGATAAGAGAGGGTCGCCCACTAAAACTCACAGACCAGGCAAGGAGGGCATTAATCAGAGGCAACAAAGAGACCAAAGATAATCCTTAAGAAGTTATCCCTCAAAGCCCAGACCTCAATCCAATTGAGAATCTGTGGTAGGACTTAGATTGCTGTACATCAGCGGAACCCATCCAACTTGAAGGAGCAGGAGTGGTTTTGCCTTGAAGAATGGGCAAAAATCCCAGTGGCTAGATGTGCCAAGCTCAGAGACATACAGCTGCAAAAGGTGGCTCTACAAAGTATTGAATGAATAGTGAATAGTGAATAGTTATGCACACTCAAGTTCTGTTGTTTTTGTCTAGTTTCACAGAAAATATTTTGCATCTTCAAAGTGGTAGGCATGTTGTGTAAATCAAATGATACAAACCCCCCAAAAAATATATTTTAATTCCAGGTTGTATGGCAACAAAAAAAAGGAAAAATGCCACGGGGGTTGAACACTTTCACAAGCCAATGTAAACGAGTTAGACATCTCAACAGGATATGGGAAAACTGAAAGTAAAGTGGAAATGAGCCAAATAACCTTTGTCACAATTCTATAGTATGTCAGTGTTGTGATACAAAGTGAAACTACCACAGTATGTAAGTGATAACTAACCTGAAAGTTGGTTCTGAAACTTCTTTTTTTCTGGGTTGTCTCCTTCATCACTCTCATTCCTGCACAATAATAATCCAAATAGGTTGACTCATCACATTCCAAATCACTCTGTATAACAGGCTAAACCCTTCTCACACATAACAAAGCCTGCTCCTGCACACACCCTTTGTCATCGGCTTGGGACTCCTTCACAGGCTTGGCAGGTGGAGCCTTCTCTTTCTTCTTTAGGTATTCTTTGAGCTTCTCTGCTCTGTCCAGGTACTCGGCACACTTGGCCCTGATGCTCTGTTTGGCTTTATCGCCCTGGGATTCATCTGGCAGGAGAGAAATGGACGAATTCTATTAAATACCATATGAAGAATATGTTTTTATTTAGAAAATGTATGAATAAATCACAATTACAGTAAACTCCCCTAGACTATGACATTCTGAGAAATGGAAAAGATTTACGCATTCTGCTGATAAGTAGAAGTAGACACTGGACAGATTCATCTGATAGGTTCCAATAGTTGCCCAGATACCTTTGACAGGTCATTACTGTAGTGAGATTCTAAAATGTCCCCATTAGCCTATATGAGACAGAGGTGGTGATAAACAACTCCACACAAACCAATGGACTGAACAATCCAGAGACTATTACAACCCTAAAAGAGAAGACCATGATGCAAATATCCCGTTGTCTTAAAGCATACATTTCACTACGTGTAGGAAGTACTGAACAGCTTGTTGGTATAAACGCAGGGCCTCGTCGTAATTCTGAGCTTTATCCTCCTGGGCCGCCTTGCTGGCCAGATCTATGGCTTTCTGAAAAACAGGGATGAGAACATTATGAATGAAAACAAAGACAACAGTAAAAACAAATTGAAAGGATTCGCTGCAAGATAAGTTTGATCTGGTCAATCACAATTAAATAACTCTTCGATGCAATGGCATAACACAAGCACGTAGTTCTAATTACAGTAACTAGAAGCAAGTACAGTAACTGTTCCTATCTATCAAAAACATTGACCCCATATACAAGGCTTTATTTAGAGCTACAGTTGTGTATGTACATGTTCCATGAAGTGCTACATGGCACATACATAGCTCAAAATGTGACCGGCCACCTGTAAGAGTGTATGTTGCAATTTCACTTCCCACAAAAAGTTTGACTGACAGGGAAGACATGACTAAATCAAATAGGCTAATCCGATTGACTAGTTAATTAACATATTCAGACAGTAAGTTTAGCTAACGTTAGCTATATCAACAATGAGCTCACGAAACTAGCTTTGTGATTAGACAGATAGCTAGATAATGGTAGTTAGTTACTAACATTATCAATGTACTTGGTTGCTATTCAAATTTCGGATTGTCTCGTCTTGGCCTTGTTGCGGAGGGGAGCACATTTAGAACTAAAAATGAACCGGTCAACAAGGCCAAGACGAGACAGCTATCAAAGCAAGCTGATGTTAACTAACCATCTTCAATCAGGCTTAAAATAACTTGATAGTGACTACTGTCAACATTAACTTCTGTCCTTTCAAGTTGGCGACTTCGAAGCAACAAAAAACAACAATTCCGCTAACTAGCGTCCTAGCTAACAAGTTAGCGTATTACCGTAGCCAGATAAATAACAATCAGTTAGCTAACGACACGTAGAAAAAAATAATCACAGTAGATCTACAAATAACAGTTAGCTCGCAAACGTTCGCTAACTAGTGCCATGCTAACTGGGTGGTTTGTCTTTTTGCTAACTACTAGCTACTGTAGCTAGCCGACGTTAGCTTTCCCAATTTACCTGTAAATTGTTGTTGGCAGCCATATGATTACTCGTAAAAAAATAAAAAATGAAACGAACAGGCTCTTTATTTTCTTAATACTTAAATTGCAGCCCGGCAAAGTCGATATCCAAGCCTTTTATTAGATCTTTGAATAACTATACATTAATAAATACAAAATAATACACTTCCGCGTAATCAGACACGGAGTTGATTCTCTTAGAACTCTCACGTGACCGGGAAATGTTCGCGTCATTCATAGACGCACCCATCTCTGGGTGGCAATACAATATTGTAGAGGGATGAAATGTCAAATGTGTAGGGTTAGGATCATGTTGACATGTGAAGGATATGCAGAGTGCACATCTCCTATTAGCTATATCCTTACCTCCATAGAGTTGCCAGGCAGATGAATGGAAAACGGTCAATCCAATTAGGCTGACATAGGCTTAGGCCTACACTGGCATTTACATCGGACCATAGAATTAGGAATTCGTAATATAATTGAATATATGCATTGGACAACGTTAATGACCGACATTTTAGCATACATGGTTTATTGAATGTTCCACTGTCTAATACCTCTTTATTTTCGATATACTCCTGTAGTTCTTCCACTCTGTCCAGGTACAGTTGACACTTTTCCCTGATCTTCTGGTTGCCCTCTTTACCCTGTGGTTCACCTGAGGAGAGGAGTTAAGTTGTTGACGGTGACACAGGTTATTGTAGAAACCATAGTTTCGGCTTGCCTGATGACTCAAACGGAATTCTTCCACTGCTCTTTGTTCGCTACATATTTCAGGCTGAGACTGCAATCCTTGCTTAAAAATGGACCAATATAAGTATAAAGAGGGGTTCCTGCAGATGCTGGAATACCTACGTGCAGGAACGATCCGAATTGCTGCCACAATTGCAACCTTCTCCCGGAGCAAGGAGTTTGGGTAGCCAGGCAAAGGGTAGGCTGCACATCACATGGTAATCACTGACATGCCAATATCCATCCTTCTTCTCTGTGCAGGCTACTACTGCTAAATACTCCCCTTATGGCTAGCAACGTCTCCAGTTATTTTTGAATCTCCAGCTAAATTATTTTCTTCAGTTTGTCAAATTAATTTTGATACTTTGTTGACTTCATGTTGGCCCTTCTCGAGCTCTGCTCCTACAGGTCCTTGCGTGCCCACCCGCGGATGCTTGAGAAGTGTGTACCTCTTTTTCCCCCAGAGTCTTCTGTCATTTTGTTAATGTATTATCATTTTAAAATATTTTATTTAGATTTATCAAGGGGTGCTGCAGGACCCTCAGCAACCCTTACTTCCCATGGCTATGAGCCCGTCTCTCGTGTTGAAAATGCACCTACCGGTCTGCTTGAGAAAGGCCTGTTAAAATTATGTGATGTTATGATGGTCTGCTTCTAGATGTTTGTATAGTCTTTAGCTTGTAAAGGAGGTTTCAACCAATTCATTGGTTATGTAGCCTACACCTCTGCTTGTACAGTCCGAAACATAGCAATGCAACATTGTCAGAATGTTGAATAAAATACAATTAACTTATACCGGTTGTCTGTGCGGTCGGTCCTTCAGCAGCATGACAAAAGACACCCACAAGAATGTATTGTTTACCCGACTACTTTTAGTCTTGGTTCTGCCGTTTACATTTCTATCACCTGGTAAATACGATTTGATTTGAAACCATGTAAACTCTTGCAGGCTTCGGTTACATGAATGCCTCACATGCATGTACTTCCGTCTTGTGCACGTGCCACGTCAATGTGCGTGGCGTTGCCTACATAATTTGAAAGCATCGCCACGTTTCGTGCCTACCACTACCCTTGCTCAACTAAAAATGTTATCTGTCTAATAAAATCACTCCAACAAAATGATTGAGGTAAATTGATGTAATATTTCATAAAGTTATGCATAATCCAATGAAGTTAGATCTATAAACTGTATAGATATATATTAGGGGAGCCTAAAGATAAATAATAAAATTGCTTAGAGAGAACATTTTTATCCGTTTTTAATAAAGTGTTACGAAACCAATAACTAGCCTACTGATTTTGCTGCACTTGTCATGCCTTGGGGTCTTAAAGCCCATTTCTGCTTGCTCCACCAAAGCAATCAGGAGGCTCCGTACAGAGGGAATTGCAGTGCCTCGAGAGGCTAATTGGAGCTCTGTACCGCATCGCCGTGTGCCGCTCAAATTTTGTATCTTCGCGGAGGGCTCTGTATCGCTTCGCATTGACATGATTGGTTGACAGTAGGTGGGGGCGGGAGGTCCTTGTATAAACACAAACTACCTTTGACAACAGCTCTGCTCCGTGAAGGATGAATGCTCTGATTTATGCGGAGGCCACATCGTAGTAAATGTGCTGTACGGCCACATCGTAGTAAATGTGCTGTACGGCCACATCGTAGCAAATGTGCTGTACGGCCACATCGTAGCAAATGTGCTGTACGGCCACATCGTAGTAAATGTGCTGTACGGCCACATCGTAGTAAATGTGCTGTACGGCCACAGCAGCGATCGGATTGACCATTCAGGGCAAGCTACATGGCCTGTAACCTGATTAGAAAATAAAGGTGAGAAGTAAGCGTATGCAATGAATGTACATGACATTTTAGTAATTTAGCAGACACTCTTATCCAGAGCAACTTACAAGAACAATTAGGGTTAAGTGTCTTGCTCAAGGGCACATTGACAGTTTTTTCACCTAGTCAACTCCAGGATTCAAACCAGCAACCTTTCAGTTACTGGCCCAACGCTTTTAACCGCTAGGCTACCTGCCACCCAAGGAGACCGCAACCTTAAAAGCCAGAATGTTGAATAAAATTACATTTAAACTTACTCTACCGGTTGTCTGTTGTCAACATTCTGGCTTGTAAGGAACATTTGACATGATTTTCAGCCATTAGTTTCAGGCTGTATATACAAATGAATTGTGTATTACAGCCTGATTAATCAGACTAGTCCAGGGCCAACACAGTCGTGACTTCCATGGTCAGCCAGTCCAAGCAGATTAGTATTCGACCCAAAATAAACATATAATAAAGGAAACTACAAAAAAGCACGCTCAAACTAAAGAGTCAAAATCAATTGAAAGGCCTCAAGGCCACCAAACAAACCAGCAGCCTCACAGCTCTCCCAGGTGGGACACTGACTGACAACAGAGAGGAAGAGGAAAAGTGAGAGGGTCGACTACACCCACAATCGGTTCACGCAGATTAAGCGTTCTAGAGTTAAGCAGACCAAGTGAAGTGTTTTTGTTTGATGAGCAATGAGAGAGTGTTGAATTTGGTCAAGATGAAAGTGAATTGCTATTTTGATAGGTGAGGCTTATTTGATTGAATATAAGTTTTATAATGCTTAGTTTACGGGTGTATTGATATATTTTTCTACAAAAGATCATTGGCTAGAATGTTCCCACCTGATCTTGCCTCCTTCCCGATAGCTGGATGCCCCTTTGATTTATGTATTAAATAAAAATAAATGTGTCAACTGTAGCCATTTATATTCCTTCATAGTTTGTTTGCCCCGTCCTTCATGGCCAACATCCACATGCCACATTTGAACCAAACTAAGATTTTTTTTTGTGTGTCAGCAGTTAAACATTTTGCTAAAGGGCGTCTAGTTGCCTCAAATTACCGTATGTGATGCTCCATACCCCTCACATCTTGGCTAGTGTAAAGTGTAGCAATACAAAACGTGTCTTTAATATCTTTCTGATTTTTATCTGTTTTTTTGAGAACCACATGCAACTGGATACGGACATTTATAAAATACTATTCTTCCAAATCGAGAATTAAGAAAGTATTGCCAAGAACAGGTTAGTTGAAATAATCCTTGCTGAACTTTACACTAGTCATGCTGTAACGGGTTTGTAGCATCAGATCCCATTACAATTCTGCGGCTACTGAATTGCATGTCCTGTCCGTATGACATTTGGTCCATTTCTTCAGGAGTGATGGTTACATACGTTTTACAATGTGCAGGAAGTACTTGACAGCGTGTTGGTAAGATTTGATAGCCTCTGTGAAGTTCCCAGCCTGGTCCTCCTGGGAGGCTTTCTGTGCTACAGCTATAGCTTTCTGAAATGAGAGTGTGGGAGGGATGAGTTGGGCAGAAAGGAGTGGAAGAGAGAGAGGGATGAGTTGGGCAGAAAAGTGTAGGAGAGAGAGGGATGAGTTGGGCAGAAAGGAGTGGGAGAAGGAGGGATGAGTTGGGCAGAAAGGAGTGGGTGAGGGAGGGATGAGTTGTGCAGAAAAGTGTAGGAGGGAGAGGGATGAGTTGGGCAGAAAGGAGTGGGAGAAGGAGGGATGAGTTGGGCAGAAAGGAGTGGGAGAGAGAGGGATGAGTTGGGCAGAAAGGAGTGGGAGAGAGAGGGATGAGTTGGGCAGAAAAGTGTAGGAGAGAGAGGGATGAGTTGGGCAGAAAGGAGTGGGAGAAGGAGGGATGAGTTGGGCAGAAAGGAGTGGGAGAGAGAGGGATGGGTTGGGCAGAAAGGAGTGGGAGAAGGAGGGATGAGTTGGGCAGAAAGGAGTGGGAGAAGGAGGGATGAGTTGGGCAGAAAGGAGTGGGAGAAGGAGGGATGAGTTGGGCAGAAAGGAGTGGGAGAAGGAGGGATGAGTTGGGCAGAAAGGAGTGGGAGAGAGAGGGATGAGTTGGGCAGAAAGGAGTGGGAGAAGGAGGGATGAGTTGGGCAGAAAAGTGTTGGAGAGAGGTAGGAGTGTGGCAGAAGAAAGTAGGAGGAGTTGGGCACTGCTGCTACTCAGTCACAGCATCATTCACTGTCACTGTTCATCACATAGTCTCCTATTATGTCTACATTCATTGCTTCATTTGAGTGGGACATGTTTGTCATTTAGCAGATGCTCTTATCCAGAGCAAGTTTGGTTAAGTGCCTTGCCCATGGGCACATCAACAGATTTTTCACCTAGTTGGCTTGTGTATTCAATCTAGTGACCTTGCAGTTACTTGCCCAATGTTCTTAACCTTTAGGCTACCTGACAAGACAGACTCATAGCATTCTTATGCTCTGATTAGATCATGGAATACATGGAGATGTAGCATCAGCATCACAAGCCACTACTGAATTTCTCTTAGCTGTGTTAAAGTGAAACACTATTTTAAGTGGCTCACAATGGCTTTATTTGGCTCTGGAACAAGCTGTTGTCCAGCAGATATATCTCAAATGTGGGCGCTCATCTTTGTTAATGAAACCAATAGCTGTAGTGTAGCGATTGCACGTACAGTACAAATTCACAATAGACCTTCTCTTTATAACATACTGTACTATTTTAGTTTGTTTGAATGTAAGTAAACAAGTTGATCAGCTTCTCAAAAGTGACAACACAGCGCTAATACAAGAAACACACGCGTGACTACAGTTCTATGATGACACTAGCCCCAAGACGGCTTGACAGTCTCACTCTGACAAGTGGAATCAAACTCATAGGCCCATAAACATTACTCATTTACAGGAAAGCATAGATGTGTCTACCAAGATAAAGTGCTATTTACATTAATAGTCAGTCACTTTACCTGTATATTTGTTGGCTCCATTGGAAGTTTTCAGGCAGTCAGTTGCTACTGAGAACCAAAACAGTCTGAGACCCTTGATTTTTCTGTTTCGTTTACCCACAGAGCCATTAACTTGTTGCTTATCTCACAGGCTCGTCACAGCACACATGCGTCTGAGAGACTTTCCTGTTGAAAAGAATGACAACAATGCTGAGGGGTGAGACCCGCCTGCCTGTGAGTCATAATGACAAACTTGTTATGCAAGTATAGTCAACAGCCCAGGAAAACATTCACAGTAGGATAATAGGCTGACATTATTAACCTTCACCCGTATCTGTCCTTCATTTTTTCTCTCCTTTATTTAAATAGGCAAGTCAGTTAAGAACAAATTCTTATTTTCAATGACAGCCTAGGAACAGTGGGTTAACTGCCTGTTCAGGGGCAGAACGACAGATTTGTACCATGTCAGTTCGGGGACTAGTCCAACACTCTAACCACTAGGCAACCCTGCCGCCTCAAAGAGGAAGTTTCATGCAAAGAGGAAGTTTAAAACTCCCCTAGAGGGGATAAAACAGAGAAAAAAGTCTACATCAAATCCAAATAAAGGGCCAGGGTAAAGGAATGTAGTAAGCAGTGGTGTAAAGTACTTAAGTAAAAATACTTTAAAGTACTACTTAAGTAGTTTTATGGTTGTATCTGTACTTTACTTTACTTTACTTTATTTTTGACAACTTTTACTTTTACTTCACTACATTCCTAAAGAAAAGAATGTACTTTTTAATCCATACATTTTCCCTGACACCCAAAAGTACTTGTTTCATTTTAATGCTTAGCAGGACAGGAAAATGGTCCAATTCATGCACTTATCCCTGGTCATCCCTACTGCTTCTGATCTGGCGGACTCACTAAACACACATGCTTCGTTTGTAAATTATGTCTGAATGTTGGAGTGTGCCCCTGGCTATCCCTAAATGTAAAAAATCAAGAAAATGGTGCTGTCTGGTTTGCTTAATATAAGGATTTATAAATGATGTATACTTTTACTTTTGATACTTAAGTATATTTTAGCAATTAAAATTACTTTTGAGTTTGAGTTTATTTTTATTTTTATAGGGATAGTGCACATTAATCAACGTTTCAGTGAAAGTGTCTGTTTTAGCCAGCCAGCTTATTTTCAATCGCAGTCCCTGGGCAGGTTATTAAAAACAATTACAATATAGACAATCATTGAGCAGTGAGCACACGCAGAGCAACATAGGACAAGCAATACATAGCATACAGACAGAGCAACATAGGACGAGAAAGATGTAGCATACAGACAGAGCAACATAGAACAAAAAGCAGCAAGACAAAATTCATAAAAGCAACAAAGTGTTTCCACACCTCACAAGCTACAGACAACATGGAAAGCGGCATTACACAGCTAGGGATTATGTTCACAAATCTGATTGACCTTTAGCCATGTCTTCATGCATTTTGTGAAAGTGTGATATGTGGTGCAGTTATGTGTGTCTGATGGCAGTGTATTCCAGACATGGGAAGCTCTCACAGAGAAAACGGATTTACTCACAGTGCTTTTCCTTAAGGGAACTATACAGTCACCTCTCATGGCAGACCTTGTAGATCTGCTGCCATATGTTTGGGTTTTCTGTTTAACAAAAATACTGAGTGGAGGGGGAGCCAGGCCATTTAGGATCTTGAATACAAGACATGCGTCGGTGTATTGCACAAGATTTTCCCAACTCAGGAGCTCATGCTTTCTGAGGATGTAACAGTGATGATGGCTATTGGGCTTCCTATCAAGCACTTTGAGAGCTTGTTTGTAGACAGACTGAATAGGTTTTAATGTTGTACAGCAAGCTTGGGCCCAACTAGTCAAGAAGTATGTTAAGTGGGGGAGTATCATAGATTTGAAGTACAGTTTTGCTACCTCTGTAGTCAAACAATTTTGTATAAATCGGAAATTAGCTAGGTTGAATTTAGTTATTTGAATGACCTTTTTCACATGCTTTTTAAAAGAAAGGTTGGAATCAAGTATGATGCCAAGGTACTTAAAATCAGATACCACCTGGAGCTTCTCCCCAGACACATAAACATCTGGCTCAGTAGCATCTGTTGCCCTCTTTGTGAAGAACATGCAAACAGTTTTTTTTTCACATTGAGATGCAAACACGAGTCACTGAGCCACTTTGTAACCTGGACCATTACAGTATTAAGTTATTGTGCAGCTTGTTGTTTGCTCTTTCCATGCACATATATCACTGTATCATCTGTATACATTTGAACTTCAGACCCAGTACAGACAGAAGGCAGATCATTAATGTACAGGCTGAACAGGAGGGGCCCCAGTATTGACCCTTGGGACACGTCCACATCATAGCTAAGAGTGGGCGACAGCTCATTGCTCACTCTGACACACTGAGTTCTGCCTTCAAGATATGATTTCATCCATCTTAAGGCATCGGGGGAAAAGATGAACTTGGACAATTTTGTGATGAGAATCTCATGGTTAACAGTATCAAAAGCCTTCCTTAGGTCCAGAAACAGCCCCAACAACGCCCCCTTTGTCTATCTTGGACTTCACATTTTCCAGAAGAAAGCAGTTGGCCGTTTCTGTGGAGTGTTTCGCTCTGAAGACAAACTGCATGGAGTGTAATGTGAAGGGGCTGTTGTTGAGGTGGGCAATCAGTTGTTCTGCTACACACTTTTCAACAACCTTTGACACCACAGGCAGTATACTAATGGGCCTGTAGTTACTCACGTCAGCAGGGTCGCCTGTTTTAAAGATGGCCGTTATTATGGCCGACTTCCATACCCTTGGAAACACCCAGAGACCAATAGATGTATTGGTGACCTTAGTAATGGGGCCAATGAGTGACTCTTTGTAGTTTATAAGAATGGTAGGGTCCAGCCCAAATACATCTTTGGCTTTAGAGTTCTTCAGTGAGTTAATCACCAAGTTCACCTTTGACTCAGAAACCTCCCTTATGATGAAGACAGGTTGAGCGTCATTCACTAGCACTGAGCCCCAGAAACCAGTGGAGGGGTTCTGTGTCACTACCCTGACAGAGTCAATAAAGTAGGAATTGAAGGCTTTTGATTCTTAAGTATATTAAAAACCAAATACTTTTCGACTTACTCAAGTACTATTTTACTGGGTGACTTTTACTTGAGTCATTTTCTATTAAGGTATCTTTACTTTTTCTCAAGTATTACAATTGGGTACTTTTACCACCACTGGTAGTAAGTACATAATATGATTTTTTATGTTACCCTTATTTTACCAGATCTATCGGTGTGAGGTCAACAGCAACAGGATTAAACACAGCGAGTGTGCTGATCTAGAACATGATATAGAAGCTCCTGTTGCCCTGGGATGTCAGGGATGTGACACTGCAGCAGTGCTGTGTGTTTTGTGCTTGGGAGTGCTGTAAATTCTTGTGAGACTCTTGTGAGACTCTTGATGTAGATTGATGTAGATCTCCACAAGGTGTCGCTCTAGGACCAGTGGTTTGTGATAACGATGGGTAGACTACTGCCTGTCCTGTAGTCTGGGTAATACAGTTAGTGAATATTGTACTTGCAAAGAATAGTCCACAAAGGTGGGAGCAGATAGGACATATTATCTAAATAGCACATTATTTCTGTTGCCCAATTGAATAGATAAACCACATTTGTAATTTGACTAATTCGGTAGAGGATATAATCTGTTGATAATCCACTATGTTCAGACCCTGCACATATTCACTAAACCTGGCACTGGAAATGGCAAAGGTATGCAGGAGAAGGGAGTGTGTCTCTGGATGAATCTGGGTTGGGTGTGGCTCAGTACGGCAGTCTGTTTTTAGATGGGATTGATGGATGTTTTTTTTAACATTGCCAGTTACATTCCAGTTTTTCTCTCTGTCAACAATTGTTCATGCAGTCTATTTTATTTGAAGCAAATCAAATCAAGACTCAGTGGTTCTCTGCAACTGTCATATAACTGTTTTGCATTAGGCCACTATAATTGGACTATACAATCTCGCATTTTATTGTGAAACAAATCAGTGGTCAGTTGAAGGTTGGCCATGATTCAGGAATCACAATGATCGGTTAATGACCGCTGTATTTTGAAATAATTGCACACAAAAAAATATCTGTGAGCTGGTGTCAAAACTTTGTCTCCAAAAATGTCTAGTGAAATATTTTCTTGCGTTATTGATACTTTTCTACTTTGGCTTGAACGTGATTTAATACGGGATAATTTATAGAGAGACCTTGGCCCCAAGTCAAGGCTATAACTCACTGGTGACACCCAATGACTGTATTGACACTTGATACGGCCTCGGGTGGCAGAGTTTGATTAGGGAGAAACCGGAGCAAGTGCTTATTTCACGAGGGAACACGTAGAGGGGAAGCACATAGACAGAGGCAACAGCAGCAGCAGAGACACAAGTGAAACTTTTACATCAGCACACTTGGTTCAAGTCAGGCTCAAGGGGACTGGATTGTTTTATGCGTGGAGATTGCGTATTATTCCACGGGGATCTAGATAACTTGAACTGCGAGTTGCAATTCTATTTGAGCATCTACAGAGATTATAGAGGTGGAAGGAACATGGCGAGGGGGGTGAAGAGAGCTCACCTTGTTGCTTTATTATTTACTTTGATGCTCTTATTTTGGCGGGACGTTTACGCGCAGGTGTCTTTTAACGAAATAACCGGGTTTAGTTTGAGCCCCCCGTACTTCAACCTCGCGGAGGGGTCACGGATATCCGCCACCGCAACTTGCGGTGAAGATGAAGCGGGGAGACCGAGATCTGATTTGTACTGTAAACTTGTCGGAGGACCTACCTTTGGACTTCCTAGTCAAACGATACAGGTAATGAGTGAACGACATTTTCGGTTTCATTATTTGTTGTTTCATTTTTAAACGTTTTGATCACCACCTTTCTGCCTTTAATAATAATATTTACAGTTTAAATGTTTGTTTTAGCTACGCAAGAGGTTGGCTGGCATGAGTGCATGCGTAAAAGACATATGTAGCCTATTAATGTGCACGTCTTAATAGCATTGTTCTGAAGACGTAACATGGACAGATACCAACAGAAACACAACCCATAGCACAGAATAAATCGTGTTTGTATTATTCAATCAAAGTAAGGAAGTTGTTTCCTTTGCAAGCAAGTGATTTTCTTGTGATTTTTTTTTCGTCCCATACATACATCTATATATTCCCACGTGAAATACCATATTTACAGTTAAACTGGTATAACAGTTGAGTGGTCCTCCATGCTTCCTTGCTTTTGCAGCCAGGTTCCAGAATGAGTCACTATAGTCCCCATGGGGAACAGTGGCAATTCTGCCTGCTCTGACCAAGTTGTCCCCCTGCCAGAAATAGTTTTTACCATTGTGTTTAACTCCTGAGCTCTGCAATGAGAATGCCCTCTCAACAGTAGACTTGCCCCTTCAGGAGTTTCAATACCTTTGGAACACAAAGAGGTTTTAAAACCTACACAAAGAAGGGCCCCAATGTTGCAGTATTTCCAGATATCGCTATTACTATTGTTTCTACAATTCAAATCAAATCAAATCTTCTTATTCACATGCGCCGAATACAACAGGTATTACAGTGAACCTTACAGTGAAATGCTTACTTACAAGCTTCTAACCAACAATGCAGTTTAAAAAATATTAATAATAATATGAAATAAAAGTAACAAGTAGTTCAATAGCAGTAGTAAAGTAACAATAGCTAGACTATATACAGGGGGTACCAGTACAGAGTCGATGTGTGGGGGCACAGGTTAGTTGGGGTAATTGAGGTAGTATGTAGGTAGAGTTATTAAAGTGTGCATATGCATAGATAATAACAGAGAGCAGCGTAAGAGAAGGGGAAGGGCTGGGGGGCAATGCAAATAGCCTGGGTAGCCATTTGATTAGATGTTCAGGAGCCTTATGGCTTGGGGGTAGAAACTGTTTAGAAGCCTCTTGGACCTAGACTTGGCGCTCCAGTACTGCTTGCTGTGCGGTAGCAGAGAGAACAGTCTATGACTAGGGTAGCTGGAGTCTTTGATCATTTTTAGGGCCTTCCTCTGACACCGCCTGGTATAGAGGTCCTGGATGGCAGGAAGCTTATCCCCAGTGATGTACTGGGCCATACACACTACCCTCTGTAGTAGAGGTCGACCGATTAATCGGAATGGCCGATTTATTAGGGCTGATTTTAAGTTTTCATAACAATCGGAAATCTGTATTTTTGGGTGCCGATTTCCGATAATTTTTTAAATTATTTAAAATTGTTAAATGTTTTTATACCTTTTATTTAACTAGGCAAGTCAGTTACGAACACATTCTTATTTTCAATGACTGCCTAGGAACTGTGAGTTAACTGCCTTGTTCAGGGGCAGAACGACAGATTTTCACCTTGTCAGCTCAGGGTTCCAATCTTGCAACCGCACAGTTAACTAGTCCAAAGCTCTAACCATTGCACTCCACGAGTAGCCTGCCTGTTACGCAAATGTAGTAGAAGCCAAGGTAAATTGCTAGCTAGCATTACACTTATCTTATAAAAAACAATCAATCATAATCACTAGTTATAACTACTAATCCGGTTTAGCAGGCAATATTAACCAGGTGAAATTGTGTCATTTCTTTTGCGGTCAGTGCACAGGGTATATGCAACAGTTTGGGCTGCCTGGCTCATTGCTAACTAATTTACCAGAATTTTACGTAATTATGACATACATTGAAGGTTGTGCAATGTAACACGAATATTTAGACTTGGGGATGCCACCCGTTAGATAAAATACCGAACGGTTCCGTATTTCACTGAAATAATAAACATTTTGTTTTCGAAATGATAGTTTCCGGATTCGATCAAAGGCTCGTATTTCTGTGTGTTATTGTGTTATAATTAAGTCTGATTTGATAGAGCAGTCTGACTGAGCAGCAGCAGGCCCGTGATCATTCATTCAAACAGCACTTTCGTGCGTTTTGCCAGCAGCTCTTCGCAAGCACAGCGCTGTTTATTACTTCAAGCCTATCAGCCTAATGGCTGGTGTAACCAATGTGAAATGGCTAGCTAGTTAGCTGGGTGTGCGCTAATACTGTTTCAAACGTCACTTGCTTTTAGATTTGGAGTATTTATTCCCCTTGGCTTTTGTGTGGCTTCGAGTGTGGCTGTTGTCGATGTGTTCCTGGTTCGAGCCCAAGTAGGGGCAAGGAGGGGGACGGAAGCTATACTGTTACACTGGCAATACTATAGTGCCTATAAGAACATCCAATAGTCAAATGTATATGAAATACAAATGGTATAGAGAGAAATAGTCCTATAAATACTATATTAACTACAACCTCTTACCTTGGAATATTGAAGTCTCATGTTAAAAGGAACCACCAACTTTCATATGTCCTCATGTTCTGAGCAAGGAACTTAAACGTTAGCTTTTTTACATGGCACATATTACTTTCTTCTTCAACACTTTGTTTTTGCATCATTTAAACCAAATTGAACATGTTTCATTATTTATTTGAGGCTAAATTGATTGTATTTATGTTTTATATTAAGTTCAAATAAGTGTTAATTCAGTATTCTTGTAATTGTCATTATTACAAATAAAAGAAATAGTCTGATTAATCCATATCGGCTTTTTTGGTCCTCCAATAATCGGTATTGGTATCGGCGTTGAAAAATCATAATTGGTCGACCTCTACTCTGTAGTGCCTTGCGGTTGGAGGCAGAACAGTTGCCATACCAGGCAGTGATGCAACCAGTCAGGATGCTCTCGAGGGTGCAGCTGTTGAACCTTTTGAGGATCTGAGGACCTATGCCAAATCTTTTCAGTCTCCTGAGGGGGAATAGGTTTTGTTGTGCCCTCTTCACGACTGTCTTGGTGTGCTTGGACCATGTTAGTTTGTTGGTGATGTGGACACCAAGGAACTTGAAGCTTTCAACCTGCTCCACTACAGCCCCATCGATGAGAATGGAGGCATGCTCGGTCCTCCTTTTCCTGTAGTCCACAATCATCTCCTTTGTCTTGATCACGTTGAGGGAGAGGTTGTTGTCCTGGCACCACACGGCCAAGTCTCTGACCTTCCTATAGGATGTCTTGTTGTTGTCAGTGATCAGGCCTACCACTGTTGTGTCATCGGCAAACTTAATGATGGTGTAGGAGTCGTGCCTGGCCGTGCAATCATGAATGAACAGGGAGTACAGGAGGGGACTGAGAACGCACCCCTGATGGGCCCCTGTGTTGAGGATCAGCGTGGCAGATGTGTTGTTACCTACCCTTACCACCTGGGGCGGCCCGTCTGGAAGTCCAGTATCCAGTTGCAGAAGGAGGTGTTTAGTCCCAGGGTCCTTAGCTTATTGATGAGCTCCGTGGGCACTATGGTGTTGAACGCTGAGCTGTAGTCAATAAACAGCATTCTCACATAGGTGTTCCTTTTGTCTCGTTTAAGGAAGAAAAAAAAGCTGCCAGTTCGTGGTGAGTAATCGCTGTTCTGATGTCCAGAAGTTATTTTTGGTCATAAGAGACGGTAGCAGCAACATTATGTACAAGATAAGTTACAAACAACGCAAAAAAAAAAAAAAATAAAAACCCAATAGGTTAGGAGCAGGTAAAACATCAGCCATCTTCTCTAGTGCCGCCTTCTTGATGCATGTGATTACTTGCACTGTCTGCAAATGTGTGACTGTGGTTTATTAATTCTCTTGAATACGAGTTTACTATGCACTGAATGTGTGGCTTTGTGTTGGTGGGACTCTATTTATATGTGGTTATATGTGTTTTGGGCTCAGAGTAACACCATTTCATTGGCCCTTACCCTGCAGGGACAGTATTGTGACAGATGCAACTCCAACGAGCCAAACAAGGCCCACCCGGTGAGTAACGCCATCGATGGCACTGAGCGCTGGTGGCAGAGCCCGCCTCTCTCCAGGGGGCCTATGTACAACGAGGTGAACGTCACTTTGGACCTGGGACAGGTGAGTGATCCAAACCTGGAGGGCTTTCATTGATTCCATCCTACTCAGCCAAGTGCTGTACCTTCACGGTGGCTGTTGTTGAGAGTATGAAATAAAACAGTGGGATGTCACAGGGTGAATATAGCCAAGCCTCTAAGTTTTCCTTGTCTGAGACAGACAGGCAGCGCTAGTCATGTGAGTGATGTCCCACATCTGGCTGCGTGCCAGGAATCAGCCTCAGATCATGCCCCTGTGGTTGGGGGATATGCATATATTATGACCCGTGGCTGCAGTGGGGGCTGCTGCGGGAGTTTGGCTCACAGCCCATGAAATTGCACCATATGCTCAATTATCCACAGTGAGGGGAAAGAGGGTGGGATTCTGTCCAGGGATTAGGGATCAGAGGGATGTTAAATATCTGGGGGGGGGGTTGCAGGTCTGGGTGAAGAGGGTTCAGAGCTGGACCCTTTGTGATTGAGAAACAGGTTTGGTCTGCGGATCAGGGGTCGGCATCAAGTGGAGATCCATAGAAAGTAAATCTTTCTAAAAGTGAGGACCACACCATGTTCCCTAGGAGGACTGTGGGAAGAAGAGAATGGGTGACGGTTGCAGATTCTCCCATCTCTGTTTTTAGCTGGGCTGAATTAAGCTGAACGGAGCAGAGGGGCTGTGAGAAAGGATAAATATAGTACCTGCTCAGCTCGTGGCGGCGTGAGGGACGTCTGAGTTTAAGACATGGTAATGCTCTGTTTATATGGACTCAGGGAAAGCGCCATTACTGCATTAAGGCGTGCTATAGAGTATGAGGCTGAAGTATTCTCTGAAACTACCAACCACATGCCCCCCCCTTTCCCTTTGGCCCGCCCAGCCTATCAAACAGCTACTGTGATCCAGTGAGGCTCAGACCAAGCTCACCTGGCCCCTCCCCCCTTATGTCATCCATTTGTTTTTACCCCCCCCTAAAGCTTTTGTCAATGCCAAGAATGTGTTTATGAGGCTGTGTGTGCTTTCATTGGAAAGCGTGCAGGTTTATTGGTTAATTGGTTAAACTGCATAGATATTATGCTCTGCACACAATGATCATACCTTCTAGATCTAGAGAGACACAGCGAAACTGAAAAACAAACTTAAAGCAGGCTATCAGTCCACGATACAAGGGAAATACTGTATCCCATAGAATGATTAAGTTTGGTAAAGTAGTACAATGTTATTAACCCTCTGTGTATGCAATCTTGTGTAGGCCATGTCTTCTTATCAGAGGTGTGTGTAGATAAGGAAGGATGTTGTCGATGCCTCTGAAATAATTCAGTCAACCACACTTCCGTGTGCTTTCAGCACAGATGTCTGTCAAATAGTGTTGGTTCCTACAACCTTTTGATGATTTTACAGTCATAACAAAGCATTTGTCAAAATAATGTAATGTGGAGGTCAGGTTTATGTCAGGCTAACTTGCCACATGCTTGGTCACACCCTTTCCTCTTAACACAATCTATGCCTACTCCTACTCAGGTTTCTTTCATGCTTGGGAGGAATTTCTCTGATTCATCTTCCCCAATAGAAACAGTCCAAAGCCTTTGTAGATTCTGTTAATGCAACGAACAGATGATGCGGTCACTAAGGGCTGAATCCAGTTGAATGGTTTTTGTGGTCTCTTCTAAGACTAATACAGGTGCCTCCCTCCCTCTCTCTGCCAGTCTTATCTCCAGCTCTCCCAGGGGATATATTAGATAATGGCACCATCATTGTTCATGTTAAATCGGATCCGGTTCAAAGGGAAGCCGGGTGGGTTTTGAAGTGGCCATTTCCGACGGATCTGTAAAGTGCACGTTTGAAGCAGCACCAATCCGTCAAGGGCTGATTCCCGCTTTTGTGGAACATTGAATGATATCATTTATAGCACAGAAAAGTTACCCGATTTCCTTTGTGGATTAACATGACGTATTTAGAAAAGGAAACAGTCCGAATTAGCCTGGAACTTTGTATTAGACAAAATATGTATTTGTATGTACATGTCCTAAATCTCAGGCAGTCAGTCCATGTGAAGGAGTTTCCAACTCCCTGGGGCGGAGCTCCTTGTGCAAATCAACCCAACCACACCGCTGCTGGATCATGTTGCCTGAAGCGAGCAGCTCTCACACCTAAGTAGCAGGCTAGCCGCCTGCCTGTGTTATCTTGTGGGCTTTTGACCTGTGACCCGTGACAAGGCCGGCCATAAGTCAGGAGATGACCTTGAACTCCCTCATACTACGGCAGGATCCAGGGTGTAGGGGGACTTGTTTGTGTAGTCGACAGTAACTGGACATAGTGGTGGGTGTTGCCTCAGGCAATTTGTCTCCAGGGCATTGGAGCAGTTCACCCAGAAAGAAAGTCAACACATTGATCAGAGGCTTCTGCTGTAAGTTTCTTGATGTTATCCAATATCCTACATATGTGTTGAGATGTGTATATTTTCTTTTACTAGAGACACACATTTTATTAATTACCTTAGAAATTCTAACTATTCAAAACCACATATGCCCTCCCAAAACAAATCCAATGACATCCTCTCCTCACCCCCAAGCATATTACTTTAAAAATAGGCTGTCTACCTGTACAGGGAGACTAGTTAAAACAATTTACAGGGTGAACATTGGCACCACGGATGGATCGGCCCCACAGCCGCCCATGCAGTCAGTTTTTCTGGGGGAATGTATTTTAGGAGCCCTGACCACATGTGCTTATCTGCCTGAGTGCTCCAGACCATGTGAGACTGACATGCCTGGGCCTTACTGCTGTCTGTCATACCATGCTACTGAAAGGCCTCTGATTGGTGGGCGGCAAAGTTCAAATAGTTTTGCGTTTTCTTATTTATTTCTATTTGTTTTTAGACCTGATTATCTAGTTTTTATTTACACTGAACAAAAATATAAACGCAACATTTAAAGTGTTTAATGAGCTTAAATAAAAGATCCCCGAAATGTTCCTTATGCACGAAAAGCTTATTTCTCTCTCAAGTTTTGTGCACATATTTGTTTACATGTCTGTTTCAGTGAGCATGTCTCCTTTGCCAAGATAATCCACCCACCTGACAGGTGTGGCATATCAAGAAGCTCATTAAACAGCATGATCATTACACAGGTGCACCTTGTACAGGGGACAACAAAAGGCCAGTCTAAAATGTACAGTTTTGTCACACAACACAATGCCACAGATGTCTCAAGTTTTTAGGGAGCGTGCAATTGGCACGCTGACTGCAGGAATGTCCACCAGAACTGTTGCCAGATCATTTAATGTTAATTTCTCAACCATAAGCTGCCTCCAACATCGTTTTATAGAATTTGGCTGTACGTCCAACCGGCCTCACAACTGCAGATCGTGTGTAACGACGCCAGACCAGGACCTCCACATCCTGCTTCTTCACCTGCAGGATTGTCTGAGACAAGCCACCTGGACAGCTGATGAAACTGTGGGTTTGCACAACCAAAGAATTTCTCCACAAACTGTCAGAAACCGTCTCAGTGAAGCTCATCTGTGTGCTCGTCATCCTCACCGCGGTCTTGACCTGACTGCAGTTTGGCGTTGTAACCATCTTCAGTGGGAAAATACTCACCTTCAATAGCTACTGGCATGTTGGAGAAGTGTGCTCTTCACGCATGAATCCCAGTTTCAACTGTACCGGGCAGATGGCAGACTGATGTCAACATTGTGCACAGAGTGCCCCATGGTGGCAGTGGGGTCATTTGTATTTGTATTTATTATGGATCCCAATTAGTTCCTGCCAAGGCAGCATCTACTCTTCCTGATGTCCAGCAAAATGAAGGCAGTTCTACATCTTTTTAAACATTACAATACATTCACAACAGATTTCACAACATATTAGTGTGTGCCCTCAGGCCACTACTCTACTGCCACATATCTACAACACAAAATAATGTGTACGTGTGTATAGTGCGTATGTTATCGTGTGTTTGTATGCATGTGTCTGTGTCTATGTTTGTGTTGCTTCACAGTCCCTGCTGTTCTATAATGTGTATTTTTATCTGTTTTTTAAATATAATTTTACTGCTTGCATGGGTTACCTGATGTGGAATAGAGTTCAATGTAGTACTGTGCGCCTCCTATAGTCTGTTCTGGACTTGGGGACTGTGAATAGACCTCTAGTGGCATGTCTTGTGGGGTATGCATGGGGGCCCGAGCTGTGCGCCAGTATTTCAAACAGACAGTTCGGTGCATTCAACATGTCAATACCCCTCACAAATACAAGTAGTGATGAAGTCTATCTCTCCTCCACTTTGAGCAGAAGAGATTGACGTGCATATTATTAATGTTAGCTCTCTGTGTACATCCAAGCGCCAGCCGTGCTGCCGGGTTCTGAACCAATTGCAATTTTCCTAAGTCCCCCTTTGTGGTACCTGACCACACGACTGAACAGTAGTCCACGTGCGACCAAACTAGGGCCTGTAGGACCTGCCTGGTTGATAGTGTTGTTGAGAAGACAGAGTAGTGCTTTATTATGGACAGACTTCTCCCTATCCTAGCTACTGTTGTATCAATATGTTTTGACCATGACAGTTTACAATCCAGGGTTACTCCAAGCAGTTTAGTCTCCTCAACTTGCTCAATTACCACATTATTCATTACGAGATTTAGTTGAGGTTTAGGGTTTAGTCAATGCTTTTAGTTTTTGAAATATTTAGGACTAACTTATTCCTTTCCACCCATTTTGAAGCTAATTGCAGCTCCTTGTTAGGTGTTGCAGTCAATTCAGCTGCTTGGTAGCTGACGTGTATAGTGTTGAGTCATCCGCATACATAGACACACTGGCTTTCCTCAAGCCAGTTATGGAGGGCTAAAAGACTGCTGAACCGTTCAATGCCACAATTTAGGGAGGGCAGAGGGCCAGATATTATGGGGAGTTTTTTGGTGTCAACTAGTGATCCAATCAGTTCTTTAAAATACATATTAGGCTGTTCTGAGCTGCCCTTCATAATGTAATTCGGCCCCACATGAACCATGACAGTATCAGCCCCTGATGACTGACTCACAGCCTCGGGAAACAGCCTGGTAATATCCTGAACTTTTGCCCCAGGAAAACCCAAAGTCTTTGCCCCAGGTACAGATATATGCCTCACTATCAAACTCCCTATCACAATTAGAGGTCGACCCATTATGATTTTTCAACACCGATACAGATTATTGGCGGACCAAAAAAAAGCCAATTAATCGGCCGATTAAAAAAAAAATGCATTTGTAATAATGACAATTACAACAATACTGAATTAACACTTATTTTAACTTACATTTACATTACATTTACATTTAAGTCATTTAGCAGACGCTCTTATCCAGAGCGACTTACAAATTGGTGCATTCACCTTATGACATCCAGTGGGACAGTCACTTAACAATAGTGCATCTAAAACTTAGGGGGGTGGGGTGAGAGGGATTACTTAACCTATCCTAGGTATTCCTTAAAGAGGTGGGGTTTCAGGTGTCTCCGGAAGGTGGTGATTGACTCCGCTGTCCTGGCGTCGTGAGGGAGTTTGTTCCACCATTGGGGGGCCAGGGCAGCGAACAGTTTTGACTGGGCTGAGCGGGAGCTGTACTTCCTCAGTGGTAGGGAGGCGAGCAGGCCAGAGGTGGATGAACGCAGTGCCCTTGTTTGGGTGTAGGGCCTGATCAGAGCCTGGAGGTACTGAGGTGCCGTTCCCCTCACAGCTCCGTAGGCAAGCACCATGGTCTTGTAGCGGATGCGAGCTTCAACTGGAAGCCAGTGGAGAGAACGGAGGAGCGGGGTGACGTGAGAGAACTTGGGAAGGTTGAACACCAGACGGGCTGCGGCGTTCTGGATGAGTTGAAGGGGTTTAATGGCACAGGCAGGGAGCCCAGCCAACAGCGAGTTGCAGTAATCCAGACGGGAGATGACAAGTGCCTGGATTAGGACCTGCGCCGCTTCCTGTGTGAGGCAGGGTCGTACTCTGCGGATGTTGTAGAGCATGAACCTACAGGAACGGGCCACCGCCTTGATGTTAGTTGAGAACGACAGGGTGTTGTCCAGGATCACGCCAAGGTTCTTGGCGCTCTGGGAGGAGGACACAATGGAGTTGTCGACCGTGATGGCGAGATCATGGAACGGGCAGTCCTTCCCCCGGGAGGAAGAGCAGCTCCGTCTTGCCGAGGTTCAGCTTGAGGTGGTGATCCGTCATCCACACTGATATGTCTGCCAGACATGCAGAGATGCGATTCGCCACCTGGTCATCAGAAGGGGGAAAGGAGAAGATTAATTGTGTGTCGTCTGCATAGCAATGATAAGAGAGACCATGTGAGGTTATGACAGAGCCACTTAATATAATACATCAATAAAATCAATTTAGTATCAAGTATCAAGTAAATAATGAAACATGTTCAATTTGTTTAAAATAATGCAAAAACACAGTGTTGGAGAAGAAAGTAAAAGTGCAATATGTGCCATGTAAAAAAAAGCTAACGTTTAGGTTCCTTGCTCAGAACATGTGAAAGCTGGTGGTTCCTTTTAACATGAGTCTTCAATATTCCCAGGTAAGAAGTTTTAGGTTGTAGTTATTATAGGACTATTTCTCTCTGTACCATTTGTATTTCATATACCTTTGACTATTGGATATTCTAATAGGTACTTCAGTATTGCCAGCCTAATCTCGGGAGTTGATAGGCTTGAAGTCATAAACAGCGCAATGCTTGAAGCACAGCAAAGAGCTGCTGGCAAATGCAGGAAAGTGCTGTTTGAATGAATGCTTACGAGCCTGCTGCTGCCTACCACCTCTGTCAGACTGCTCTATCAAATCATAGACTTAATTGTAATATAATGACATAGCCTTAGGTCATTAATATGGTCAAATCCGGAAACTATCATTTCGAAAACAAAACATTTGTTCTGTCAGTGAAATACAGAACCGTTCTGTATTGTATCTAACGGGTGGCATCCCTATGTCTAAATATTGCTGTTACATTGCACAACCTTCAATGTTATATCATAATTATGGCAAATTAATTACAGTCTTTGTTAGGAAGAAATGGTCTTCACACAGTTCGCAACGAGCCAGGTGGCCCAAACTGCTGCATATACCCTGACTCTGTTGCACAGAATGCAAGAGAAGTGACCCAATTTCCCTAGTTAAAAGAAATGCATGTTAGCAGGCAATATTAACTAAATATGCAGGTTTAAAAATATATACTTGTGTATTGATTTTAAGAAAGGCATTGATGTTCATGGTTCGGTACACATTGGTGCAACGGCAGTGCTTTCTTCACAAATGCGCTTGTTAAATCACCCATTTGGCGAAGTAGGCTGTGATTCAATGATAAATTAACAGGCACCGCATCGATTATATGCAACGCAGGACAAGCTAGATAAACTAGTAATATCATCAACCATGTGTAGTTAACTAGTGATTATGTTAAGATTGATTGATTGTTTTTTATAAGATACTTTTAATGCTAGCTAGCTCCTTGCTGCACTGCATAACAGATAGACAGCCTGCCGCGCAGTCTCCTCGTGGAGTGCAATGTAATCGGCCATGATCGGTGTCCAAAAATGCAGATTACCGATTGTTATGAAAACTTGAAATCGGCCCCAATTAATCGGCCATTCCGATTAATCGGCAGACCTCTAATCACAATAGCCGGAATTATCCTGTGTCTCAAAGCTGATTTGGAGGCCAGAGCCACAGAACTCACCTGAGAAGAGGACTGCTGAGACGCCGCCTGCGTGCAGGACACAACAGCCAAAGGGACAGAGCTCTGGTCCAGAGAGCCCGGCCCAGCAGAGGGGTGGTACAGGCTGTGCCCAAGCAGTTGATTGACTAGGATAGGGAGAGGTAGCTAGAGGGACATCCACCGCCAAGGAGGGAACACTCAAGTCCCCGGCAGAAGACAGCTGGTACAGGGCAGGCATAAGCTACGGACCATGATCACAATTGCATTTTATCGATGTCAGTTTGAATGCACAGAGGTACCGTGACAAGATCCTGAGGCCCATTGTCGTGCCATTCATCTGCCTCCATCACCTCATGTTTCAGCATGATAATGCACGGCCCCATGTCCCAAGGATCTGCACACAATTTCTGGAAGCTGAAAATGTCAGTTCTTCCATGGCCTTCATACTCACCAGACATGTCACTCATTGAGCTTGTTTGGGACGCTCTGGATCGACGTGTACAACAGCGTGTTCCAGTTCCCACCAATGTCCAGAAACTTCACACAGCCATTGAAGAGGAGTGGGACAACATTCCACAGGCCAGAATCAACAACCTGAACTCTATGCGAAGGAGATATGTCATGCTACATGAGGCAAATGGTGGTCACACCAGATACTGACTGGGTTTCTGATCCACACCTCTACTTAAAAAAAAGTTATCCGTACAGACCAATTTCCCTTCTGAATGTGGATAGAAAATTACTTTCTAAAATTCTAGCCACAAGATTAGAGGACTCACTGCCACTAATTGTGAAAGGAGACCAAACCGGCTTCATTAGGGGCCGTAAGTCATGCAACAATGTCAGGCGGCTTCTTAATGTAATTCAAGCCTAACAACAAAGTGCTATGGATGGTATTGTGCTCTCCCTAGATGCTGAGAAAGCATTTGATCGTGTGGAGTGGTCTTACCTATTATTTGCTCTAAATAAATTTGGTCTGGGGGACAACTTTATAAAATGGGTGAAAGTTTTTTATATGATGATCCTCAGGCTGCTGTCCTTACTAATGGGCTAAGGTCAAATAGCTTCTCTATACACAGAGGTACCAGACAGGGCTGTCCTTTATCCCCCCTCCTCTTTGCACTCGTTATGGAACCACTGGCCGAGGCCATCAGGGTAACGCCTGCTATACAGGGGCTGCTCATTGGTGATGATCACCATAAAATAAGCTTGTATGCTGATGATGTCCTGATATTCATCTCTAGTCCCGAGACTTCAATTACATCTCTTATTAATATTATTGAATTATTCAGCGAATTCTCAGGCTACAAGATTAACCTTACTAAGTCAGAGGCTATGCCACTTGGTAGCCTACACTCTGTACCTAATATTTCTCCCCCCTTCCCTTTTAAATGGTCTCCCTCAGGTTTCATGTATCTGGGTATATTTGTAACTCCTAAATTCCAGCTAATGTACAAAGCCAATTTTGTTCCCTTGTTTGATACAATAAGACAGGATCTGGAGCGCTGGAACTCTCTCCCGATTTCTTGGTTGGGTAGAATATCCCTCTTGAAAATGTACATTTTACCTAGACTACTTTACCCAATCTAAATGATCACAGTATTACTCTCCAATAAGATAATAAAGGATGTAAATGGATGGCTAAGTTCCTTTTATATGGAGTAAACGCAAGCCAAGACTTAAGATGGCAATATTGCAGCTGCCAAGTTCTATGGCTTGGACCTGCCCAATATCAGGTTCTATCAATGGTGTGCCCACCTTTTGTTATATTTTTGACTGGATCACAAATGATGACTCCTCTATTTGGTTAGACATTGAGACTTCTCTTTTTTCGTGCGTTTTGCCAGCAGCTCTTCGCTGTGCTTCAAGCATTGCGCTCTTTATGACTTCAAGCCTATCAACTCTCGAAATTAGGCTGGTGTAACCGATGTGAAATGGCTAGCTAGTTAGCGGGGTGCCCGCTAACAGCGTTTCGAACGCCACTCGCTCTGAGACTTGGAGTAGTTGTTCCCCTTGCTCTGCATGGGTAACGCTGCTTCGAGGGTGGCTGTTGATGTGTTCCTGGTTCGAGCCCAGGTAGGAGCAAGGAGAGGAACGGAAGCTATACTGTTACACTGGCAATACTAAAGTGCCTATGAGAACATCCAATAGTCAAAGGTACGTACAAATGGTATAGAGAGAAATAGCCCTATAAATACTATAACTACAACATAAAACCTCTTACCTTGGAATATTGAAGTCTCACGTTAAAAGGAACCACCAGCTTTCATATGTTCCTTAACTTACCTCATTTGCACTCACTGTATATATACTTTTTGTTTTCTTTTGTTCTACTGTATTATTGACTGTATGTTTTGTTTATTCCATGTGTAACTCTGTGTTGTTGTATTTTGTGTTTTCGTTATATTTTTGGTCAGGCCAGGGTGTGACATGGGTTTATGTTATATTGTATGTTCGTATTGGGGTTTGTAGTATGTGGGATCGCGGCTGATTAGGGGTGTTGTATAGGCTTGGTTGTCTGAGGCGGTTCTCAATCAGAGTCAGGTGATTCTCGTTGTCTCTGATTGGGAACCGTATTTAGGTAGCCTGGTTTCGCTTTGTATTTCGTGGGTGATTGTTCCTGTCTCTGTGTAGTTTCACCAGATAGGCTCGGTCACTTTGTTTTTTCTTTTTTACTTGTTTTGGAAGAAGAGAACGAGCACCATTCTCCTTGCGGAGATGGTGCTAAATACATCAACACGGTCGGTCCCTGGGATTGGGCTGGCCAACACGATTCGGTTTGCTTGGAAGGAAAAGGAGTTGGAGCCTTTAGGACGGGAATTCTTTGGAAGGATAATATTGATGGGGATTCTAAAGCTGACTGTGAAGGACGTGTTTTGTTTCCAAGGCAACTCGCTGGAGGGAGCATACGACGTAGCACTATATACAGAAGAAAAACACGATGATATCCTGAGAAGGGCAAGAGCAGTGGGAGGTGAGAGGCCGATGTGCCACTACGATATAACAAGCCTGGCGAAGAATAAATTTAGGGTTGTAACTGTCAACATTTACAACCCTTACGTTAAGGACGAAGAGGCGAGGGCTTTTCTGGGGAGATACATGGATAACGTCTCCTCAGCAAGGCACCTCAAAGACTCCCTTGGGTTTTGGAATGGGAGGAGAGGCTTCCAGGCCCTCCTCAGAGAGGACCCAAAGGGACATGGTGGCTACCTCCATCCTCCTGCTATGTTCTCCCTAGGGGCTGACAGGGGGACGTTGTTTTATGCACGTTAGCCCCCATTTTGCAGGCACTGTATGGCCTACGGTCACATATTCGCCTCGTGCAGTACACGAAAATGCAGATTTTGTGCATCTGAGGATCACGAGGCGAGAGATTGTGACAAGCCTAAGACGTGCCATGGGTGTGGCTCGTCAGCACACCTGTGGCGGGGGTGCCCGGCCCGTCAGAGGTCATATGCGTCTGCGGCTGGGGGGGGAGCAGGAGCGGGGGATGGGGGAAGAAGAGGAAGGGAAGGAAGCACGCCTCATGACCAGAGTACAGGTCCAGAGGGGAAGGCCACAAGAAAGGAGGAGGAGCCAGAAGCGGCGGATGGAAGAGAGAAGGAAACGGAAGGCACGGGAGTAGGAGAACCAGAAAAAGCGGCGGAAGAAGGCATCCGAGTGGAGGAGCATGAGAGAGAAGAAAGCGAGGGAGGAGTGGTGGAGAAGGAGACGGTGGAAGAGAAAGAGGACTGGGGGAAAGTGCACTGGTGGAAGAGATGAGGGGTATGGTGGAGGAGCTGGCAGGGGGTGGTATCTCTCCACTGCCGCCATCACCAAAGAAGAGTATGAAGAGGAGGGGGCGATTGGCCGACAGTGAGGGGGAGGGGATGGCCAAGAGAGTGATGGGGGCGGGAGAAACCTCTGGGTTGCTGTTGGTTTCCCCAGGCCCTCAACTTCTGTTGTGGGGACACACCTAACAAGACTCAGGACTGGGTACAAGAGGAGGTGGGGAGTTTTTGTTTGGGGACTCAGCCTCCCAATTTTTTTCCAAACCAGCTACAACACTGGGGAGGGGGAGGATTGTGGGGGTAGACCCAGGGTGCAGGGCACCCCGGAGCCAAATACTATTCCTGCATCTTGGGATGGTGTGATGGAGGAAGAGGGGGGGATGTCGGGATTACAGATGGTGTTCTCACCGGTAGATATGGAGCAGGGGAGCATCGGGTGAGTCTCCTGTTTATGTTTTTTTCTGTCTGGGTTTAGAATTTGAGTGTATTACATGTTTTTATTTTTCATGGAGGGGTTTAAGGGATTTTGTTAAGAGGAGGGCGGTTTTTAGTTATTTGGAGGGTGTGGGGTTTGATTTTTGTTTTTTTACAGGAGGTTCACCTGAGGGATGGAGGGTATGTTAGTAGGTTTAAGAGGGAGTGGGACAAGGGGGAGTCGGTTTGGGGTGTTGGGAGGATGCACTCATCGGGGGTAGGGATTTTGTGTGGGCACAGGGAGGTAAAAGTGGAGGATTCTTTTGTGGTAATGCGGGGGAGGGTTATAGGGGTGGATGTCACGATAAAGGATTGTAAATTTAGATTAGTGGTGGTGTATGGGCCACAGGTGGTGGCAGACAGGAGGGAGATGGTGGACTGTCTGACGCCCCTGTGTGTCACAAATAGGAAATTAGTGATAGGGGGGGGATTTTAAGAGGGGGGGGATAGCAGTGCGGGCGCCATTGCCAGGCTAATGGCTTGCCATGGTCTGGTAGATGGTGGTCTGCACACTACTCCGAAAATGGACGGTCCTACATGGCGCAACTCCAGGGTGGTTGAGCGGAGGCTCGACTATATTTTTGTACCCAGGTCTTTGGGTAAGTTGTCTGGGCGGCTGTTGCCTGTTTTCTTTTCGGATCACGACTGGGTGCTCCTGCAGGTGGGGTCGCCAGTCTGCCACTTTGGTAGGGGGTACTGGAAGCTAGATCGGGATGTGCTGGAGGAGCAGGCTTTTGTTGACGGGTTTTATGGTTTCTTTTGGAGGCTTGAGGGCCTCCGGTCCATGTGCGAGGGGGTGTTAGAGTGGTGGGAATTAGTTAAGGTGAGGATTATGGCTTTTATAATAGGGTGTTGCAAGAGGAAAAAAGGGAGGAGAGGAGGGAGGTGGATCGTATCCAGAGGTTAATTGAACTCGAATACGAGGCAAGCAACCTCGGCGGGTCGTTTGACTGGGAGAGATCCGCAACCCTAAAGGCGCAACTCAGGGAGTTGCAGGAGCGGAAGGCTCAAGCTTTCCTTGAGCGTGCGCATAGTGGCTTTCTAGAACATAATGAGACTTGTTCTGCTATGTTCTTTAAGTTGGTTAGGGCCAGACAGAGTAGGAAGGTAATGCATGGTGTTAGGGAAGAAAATGGTAGTATAGTTAGAGAACCAGAGGATATGGTCA
Source organism: Oncorhynchus gorbuscha (assembly GCF_021184085.1). Taxonomy (NCBI): domain Eukaryota; kingdom Metazoa; phylum Chordata; class Actinopteri; order Salmoniformes; family Salmonidae; genus Oncorhynchus; species Oncorhynchus gorbuscha. The sequence goes on along the minus strand of NC_060180.1, from coordinate 51,581,121 downwards.
GGGTGACAACTGATCATTTCCAAGGTTTATTTAAGGAAAGGGAAATAGATGTAGAGCAGGGAAATGTGTTTTTAGAACACTTGTCCAGGCGGTTGCCGGAGGACATTAGAGAAGTGATGGAGGCCCAGATCTCACTAGAAGAGGTTGAGAGGGCGCTTAGGAGGATGGGAAAAGGGAATGTGCCTGGGATGGATGGGCTGCCGGCTGAGTTTTATCTCAAGTTTTGGGGTATACTTGGACCAGTGGTCCTCGAAGTCTTGAAGGCCATCCTTGAGACGGGGGTCCCGGGGGGATCAATGGCTGTTGGTGTGCTGTCACTTTTATATAAGAAGGGGGAAGTAACAGACCTTTGCAACTGGCGGCCGTTGACCATGCTGTGTGTAGATTACAAGCTACTTGCAAAGGTTTTAGCAGAACAGTTGCGCACAGCCCTTCCCTACGTCGTTCATGAGGATCAGACGTGCGGGGTAGAGGGCCGCTCTATTAGATGGAACCTACAGTTAATCAGGGACTCCATCGCTTGGGTTGAAGATAGAGGACTGCCTTTAATGGTAGCAGCGCTAGATCAGGCGAAAGCCTTCGATCGCGTGAATAGATCATTTTTATTCAGAGTGTTAGGTCGATTAGGATTTGGGGAGAAGTTTATAGGATGGATTTGTACATTATATGTCGGAGCGGGGTGCCGAGTTAGTGTAAATAGTCACTTAGGTGACGTTTTTGACCTCTCGTCTGGGGTCAGGCAGGGGTGCCCACTCTCGGCTCTCCTCTTTGTTCTGTACATGGAGCCTCTGGGGGCTGCCATTAGGGCAGACACAGGGGTGGAAGGCTTGCTGATCCCTGGAAGTGGTGGGCTGCGTGTTAAGATGACGCAGTACGCCGACGACACTTCCTTGCTGTTGTGCAAGGACTCGTGCCTGACAAGGTCCCTTGCCATCTTTGGGGATTTCACCCGAGCGTCGGGAGTAGTTCTGAACCATGCAAAGTCTTCCGTCAAGTTTTTCGGAAGATGGCGCGGTAGAACGGATGTGCCTGGGGGGTTATCTCTCTGTGAGGGGGCCCTGAGGATTCTCGGGGTCCATTTTGAGACCTCCGGCTCAGCGACGCTAAACTGGAACATGCGTATTGCAGTGGTACAGAGGAAGCTAGCAATGTGGAAAGCTAGGTATTTGTCTTTTATGGGCAAAGTCCTGGTCCTAAAGGTGGATGTGTTGCCGTCTCTTTTGTATTTGGCATTCATCTACCCATTGCCGGCTTGTCTGAGGAGGCCTCTAGTGAGGCTTGTGTTTCAATTTATGTGGAGTGGCAGGTGCGAGTGGGTCGCCAGGGCACGCATGATCTGTCCCATCGGGGAGGGAGGTAGGGGGGTACCACATTTCCCCCTCAAGCTGGGCACAATTTTTGTTTCTTTTTTGTTAACGGAGCTTGCTCAGCCAGTGATACACCCGTCCGGTTACCTCCTGCGGGTGTTTTTCTCGTATCAGGCGAGAAGCATAATGGTGTGGTCTAACACGGGTCCTCGGGCGGAACAGCTGCCGTGGCACTTTGGTCATGCGGCCAAGTGGCTGTGTGCGCACCCTGAGGTTGAAGTTGCCCGAGTAGGTTTAGATCACAGGCACCTGTTCGAGGTCAGAAAGGCAGGGAGTCCGGCGCCTGTAGTGGGCATCTCGGAAGTGGTCTGGGAGGGAGTGCAGGCGCGGGGTCTGGATAACAGGCTCAAGGACCTGAATTGGTTGAGCCTTCATAAGTGTTTGCCGGTACGTTCCATCTTGTACCGGTATAATTTGGTGCAATCCCCACCTGTCTAAGGTCCTCTTGTGGCAGGGAGGAGACTGTGCGCCATGTCTTTTGGGACTGTGCCTTTGCCGGAGTAGTATGGGCTAGGGCACGGGTGTTATTAAGTTTGGTAAAGGGGGATTTTGTATTGACGTGGGCCAGGTTAGAGAGGGGTGTAGGGAGAGCGAGAGGGACAGATAGGGACAGGTTTCTGCTCTGGCTTCTCATGAGTCTCTTTACACGGGGGCTGTGGGAAAAAAGGCAGAACATGGTGAAGACAGGGAGAGATTGGGGGTGGAAGGGATAGTGAGGAGGGTGGAAGGAGATTTGAGGGGAGGATGAAGAGGGAGGAGAGGAAGTGGGGGCAGCATGCTGCTCGGGAGAGGTGGAAGGGGGTTTAGGGCTGGGTGTCATTTAGATTTGTAAGAGGTTAGATTAGGGACGGGGAGATAGGGAGAGGTATTTCGTAGGGTGACGGGGAGGGAAGATGCTCCCCTGAGGTTTTGTTTGGTGTTTATGTTTAGTTTAATTCGTTTATTTAAAATACCATTATTTGTGTATGTATGTAAATTATGAGTTGTAAAGAATGAATGGTATTGAAGATAATAAATTA